>NW_021319385.1:226174-258449 GCF_001605985.2 Dendrobium catenatum
TATCAATGCAATCAAGGTCTAACATGTAAACATTGTTCATTCATTTTCTTCTAAAACTAGTTTATCATTTAAACTAATCAGGCATTTATTAGATAGAAATTTTATATTAAGACCTTTATCACACAATTGACTAATACTAAGTAAGTTATGCTTCAAACCATCAATTAATAAAACATTTTCAATTAAAAAATTCTTAGCATTACCAACAGTATCTAAGCCTATCACTTTCCTTATAGTGTTGTCTCCCAATGTTACTTTGCCTCCAGTTCTGGTCTCCAGTAAGATGAACTTCTTCATATCTCTAGTCATGTGTCGCGAGCAGCCACTATTCAGGTACCACATGCTCTAACTAGGTCTTTTGTGATAGAATCCCTACAATTTCATTCAAGGATTAGATTTGGGAACCCAAGTGAGTTTGGGTTCCTCCTTATGCTTGCATGAATGAGATGTATGCATGCTATGCTGTGATGGATGCGATTTAGGTCTCCATATTAAGTGTGTCCTAGGTGAATTGTGCATGTGCGGGCTATGTGACCTAGCATGCCACAAGAGAAGCACCTAACACCATGAAATGGAATCACTAACCTATGTGGGTGATGATGCCTCTTCCTAAAGTTGTGTGATGCATGCTGTGCTGGGGATTGACTAGGTTGGGCTAATGTGAGTGATGCAATTTCTTTTTCTTATTCTTTGATTCTTTCTTGAAAAGTGTTGTTTTGATATGTCAATCCATGAACTTATATTTTTAACAAATGCTCACTATGATCTACTTCTAATGAAAGTTTGTCTAATCTATGAAAAGGTTATTCTAGTTCAACATGAGTGGTTTTTAAGGTTTCATGCATTTCAGTTAGTTCAATATGCTTCTTATTTAATGCATCATACTCATCAAGAAGTAGCATATGATCTCTATCTAAATCAGAATTTTTCTTAACTAATTTAGCATGCTCAGTTTGTAAAGAATTAAATTCAATATTGAGACTAGCATGCATCTTTTTCAACTTCCTATATGAGTCATGGATATTCTCAGAAATAAGTAATAATTCTTCATATGAAAGTTAACATAGCTCATCTTGATCCGATTGATCAAAGTTATCATTAGCCATAAGACACAAATTTGTTACCTCCTCCTCTGCTTCTTCTTCTGACGATTCTGAGGCAGAGTCGGCCCAAAAAGCTTTGTGTCTTCATCTTTCCTTTCTTGTACTTGGCTTTTTCCTCGCCTTTATCCTTAGTTGGTTGGCTCTTCAAGTTGGGGCAATCAGCTCGAAGGTCACCTAGCTTCCTGCACTCAAAATAGATTGTATCAGATGAAACTTTATTAGACTTCGAGTTTTTACCTTTATTCTAGCCATTCTGATGACGCTTTTGTTTTCTCTTTAAGAAGTTATTGAACAGTTGAGTCATCAATGCTATATCGTCTTCTTCCTCCCCTGCAGAGCTGTCACTTATTGAGTTATTTGCTTTTAGTACCACCGTTCGCTCCTTCTTTTCACCTGCATCACTTTGTCTTTGACTCACTCCTTACTCGTATGCAATGAGTGACCCAAGGAAATTATCAATAGAATAAATGTTAAGATCTTTAGATTCAGTGATAGCAGTTATCTTTTCATCATAGGAACTAGGTAAGCATCTTAGAATCATATTAACTTTCTCAGAATTTGAAATCTCTCTACCCAATGCATGCAAGGATGTCACGATTTGGGTGAACCTAGTGTACATGTCAGATATTATTTCACTAGGTTTCATACGGAAGAGTTCATAATCATGCAATATAATGTTAAGCCTAGACTGTTTTACTTCACTTGTTCCTTCGTATGTAAAGCACAGTCTATCCCAAATCTCCTTACCAGTAGCACATGTAGAAACTCTCATATAATCCTCAGACTTTAATGCACAGAAAAAGCAATTTAAACACTTAGCATTCAATTGGGCTAATTCCCTATCCTCATTGCTCCATTCATTATAAGGTATTGGAGTATTCACTCCGTTCATAGTTTTAAATGGTGCAATATATTCATCAATTACTAACATCTACATGCGGTAATCAAAAGATTGCAAAAATGTAGACATCCTAATTTTTCAGAAATCAAATGGAATGTTATCAAAAAGAGGTGGACGGGTTATTGAATAACCCTCCACGGTGTTACGATTACCAAAATGCGACATGATCGTTTTTCAAGGTTTTTCTAAAACACTATTTTTGAAAGCAGGCTCTGATACCGATTAAAATTACTAGATTGACAAGAGGGGGGTGAATTATGAAAATTTTAATGCAATAATTAAAACCTAAGCAGGAATTCTAATTTTTTTATGTTCTTTAATTTTTAACAAGAAAATGTAAACTACTACGAAGGCAAACAATTGTTCTCAACATGCAATAATAAATTCCTTTTTATTTCACAAGTTTTTACCAAGCAAGTATTATGAAAATAAAATGCACGCAAGAATAAAAAGCGATAAGGAAAAAACACACCAGAATTTTTATAGTGGTTCGGTCAAACCTTTTTATTTCACCAGAGTCCTCCGCTCCGGGAATTTCACTACAAACTATAGCTCTCCTTTTGCCCCCCTCGGCAAGGCGGAGAAGCCCTTATAATACTCCCATTCACCAACCCGGCATGGCGGAGTGCCAAGCGTTGTTTTCACCTTCCTGGTGATGGCAGAGAACCTTCTCATTTTCTCCCTCCTGGAGAAGGCAGAGTACCTTGAGGTCGCGGATGTAGAAGAGTCTCCCCCTTAGAGAGCCTCCCTCAAGTTCTTTCCGGGCCATAGGAGGAGCAAGATGCAGTAAGATCGGAGCAACCGTGTGATCTCCATCACTCCTCTTCTCCCTCACCAAGCTCACCTTCTCCTTCCTCTCTCAACCCCTCAAAACTTCTCAAGAGCTCTCTCCCAAGGGTTTCCTCTCTAATCACGTTTTCCTCTTCTGTCTCTCTGTCTAAAAAATATGACAATTTTGACACATAAAATGGGCTCCAAAAACCCTGAATTTGAAAAGTAGCTATTACAATCGTACAGTACGATTTCTCATCATACAATACGACATGTATAAATAGGCTTCATCCTGGTACAAAGTTGTATGAACAGTTCAAAATCTAATCGTATGGTACGATAATAATTCGTACATTACGATACTCAACACTACTACTCGTACAGAACGATAGCCGGGACGATCAAATGTCGTCTCTATTCATCGTATGGTACGATCAACATCGTACCATATGAATGGTGAAAATTAAGGCATCATCCAGGATGTATTCCGGGATGATCAAATGTCATCTCTGTTCATCATATGGTATGATATATATCATACAGTACGATGAGACAAAACAAAGGATCGTCCAAGACAATCTCCGAGATGATCTGAATTCGTTTCTATTCATCGTATTGTACGAATGTGGTCGTATAGTATGATTTTCAATTTTTAATTAAGCCTTGATTTCTTGCACTAATCACGGGTTAAATTAAGTATTGAAAATAGATCGTACAGTACGAAGGTCTTCATACAGTATGAACGGCGCAGAATAACTTACTTAAGTTAATATGATAGCTAGGGTTTTGAATTTGAAACACATCGTACATTACGATAGTAATCGTACCGTATGATTTGTTCACAAAGCATGTTTATAATATAGTATCGTACAGTATGAAATAGCTTCATATAGTACGATTAACAGACAATGAAAAACTATATTTTTTACTTTTGAAAACCCTCTCCCCCTATGTGTGTGCATGATTGCTCAAACTCTCTTGCATTTTGTGGCCAGACTCAAGAAAATAAAAAATAAAAAATAAAATAAATAACAAATTACATTGTCAGACTCATACTCCTAATTTAACTAGTCTTGAGACTTTATGTTGTCCATAGTGGCTTGTGATCTTCTTGAAATGTTAGTACTCACGGACAATAGCAAACAATAAATGATATTCAATGAGGAGTAGTTCAGGCGACATTATTTGTCATCATCAAAATCTTAAACTCAGGGCCATGGGTCGCAACACCTAACCCTCTTTAAAATGATCTAAAATTTTCCGATCATCCCGGGCGAACACATGTTCATTTTTACAATCAAGTGGTCAAAAAGCCTGGAAAAAATATTGCGAATCTAATTTTAGGGAATATAATTTTGATTATAGTAAACACTTCTGTTTCTATATGACTGTCTTGCCTACTAACATTTTAGGTCCACAAGATCAAAATTGCAATTTGAACTAGCTCAAGATTGGGTAGACTAGGTCTGAGTCAGTTTGTAATCTTTTCTTTTTTTGAGTCAATTATAAACAAAGTGGTTCTTGATGCTAAGTAACCTTGCACACACACACTTTGGAGAAAATTTTTGACTATTTTTAGTGTTTACTATTTTTAGTCACATCATCCAGAATGATCCATAAATTAGTCTAGATGATCAGTTAAAAATAAAAACCCTAATTAGGGCAGCCTGGTTAAGGCACCCATCATTAAGCGCATTGTCCTCGATGATATTCATATTGGTCGGTACGATAGGATTAAATTAGAAAGAATCAGCCTACATATCTATTTAGGTAGCTTTTAGTTTTGAACATCATCCAAGACATCGCCATGGATGATGCAGCATAATTATGCCTAAATTAATCTAGTAATTAAGGAAAGCAATTAAGGTTTAATTACTCGATCATGTCATCCTGGACGATCTCAAGATCGGCCGAGACGATCAATTCAAAAACCTTAGTTATTTTTGGATGATCAAATGTTGACCAGCTTTTATTCAGGGTGATGCTCTAGATAATATGCACTGAATTAAACTAATTATTCGAGATAATAACAAGATTGGCCTGGATGATCAGGTTATTTTTCCATCATCCAAACATCCAATCAAGGCGATGTTCTGGATGATATTCAATGACTTATACTAATCGTACAGGATGATATACTATCATCCTAGACCATATGAATAAAAACCTTCTAATCATCCCAAATCATTCTAGCTGATTGAGCTTAATTTATATTGATTGTATATGATGATATTTATATCATCCTAGATGATAATGTCAGTTTGTTGCAATTGATAGCTATTTTTAAGCTCTTCTATATAATATCTCTTGTTATACCCAAGATTATATCTTTTATTATTGTCTTGACCTGAGAGAGCCTAGAGGAGAGGGAGAGAAAGGGAGAGAGAGAGAGAGAGATAGAGAGAGAGAATCTTGTGAGGGAAATTTTATGAAGGGTTTCATAAAGGTTGCTCCAAGCAAGGATCCAAGTCATCTTCTCTGATCATCATCCCTTATTCTTGGAGGTTCAAGAGAGGTCCACTTCAGCAATCGATCAAGGTTCTCTGCCTGCTTCAGGAGGAAGCAAAAGGAGTCAGGTTCTCTGCCTCATCGGTGTCGATGGAAAGGAGGTTTTGTAAATGCTTCTCCACCTTACTGTGGGAGAAAAAGGAGAGCCACTGAGTTTAGTGCAATACTCAGAGGGTGCCTCTATGGGGTGGAAATATGTCGAGTTGACCAAACCACTATAATTTTTTGTATTCTTTATTACTATTTTTTCTTCATTTAATTTCTGCACTTTAAATTTCTTTGTGGTGAATTTTCGTTTGGTTTGAGTTTGTGTTATTTTGATTGAGTAATTTTTAAAATACCAATTTACCCACCCCCCCCCCCCCCCCCCTCTTGGTTAGCCTTAGGCTAGTTCATAAGGGTTTAACATCCCTAACAAACTTTCAAATAACATTTTACGAAACGTCATTTCATCTTTAGTAGTTTTTGTTCGTACAAACGAAAACATTTTTGTCCCATATGATTTCACAATCAAATGTATGAAGCAATTTTTATACACTATGATTTTCCATTTTTTATATATAGAAGGGTTTTGAAATCGTTTTCATTCACTTTCTTATTCCTTTCAAAACTCTCTAGATCCCTTGTCTAGGAAATGGCTATTTCCAACAAACGTCCTCGTGATTTTAAGGGATCTTTTTCTTCTAGTGCTATTGATTCTAATTTCATATATATGAATTATAAAGATGCATATTTTAGGTACATTGCTTCACAGATCATCCCATCTAGACTTCTAATCTAAGATGATCTTCATTTCTCTATAATGCCTCTATTTGGCTCCACTCAACTATCCTTCATTCTCACTCTTATCTATGCATATCATAGAGAAACTTTTTATTATTTCTTCGCCAATATGAGGGTCAGTGAAGACCACTCTAGGATAAGTTCTTATGTCCAAAGACAATATGTAGAAATAACCAAGGAAGATTTAGGCAACTATCTACATTTGATAACCTAGGGGATTCGTGCACACAGATTAACATGTATAGCTGACTTCGACTGGTATGAAATTAATAAAGTTCTTAGAGATGTTTCCCAAGTCAATCATTTAGCTCGAGTCTATACCTTGAACCAAAATGCTCAGATCATCCAGCATGTTTTAAGAACTTTCATTATTCCTAAAGCTGGTGATCGAGTGAATATGACTTCGCTCTTGTCCACTATCATATATCTTATTATAACTGAAAAGCCTTTTGATAAAGCCCAATTTATTACGGACTACCTATACAACCTTTCTGAAATTAGACTTTCACACCATAAGAGGAAAAATAATGTGACTTTAGGACATCTTGTTGCCTATATCCTATACAAAAGTACAATATCATTCATCGTGAGTCTCCCACTGAATTACCAAAATACTTTATTGATGCTCCTTTTTTATAATTGTTTGGGAGAGATTAGAGTTTGAGTGATAATTATAAAGAAGAAGGGGGAGCTCTAGCACCTGCACAAGGACCCGACCAAAACTATTTTCAAGAAATGGTCGAGTAATTTAATCATTTGTAGACTCACTTTGATCAACATTTTGATCAAATTGAGACTCATTTAAATCAGCATGATGCAAGATACTGGGAGGATATGGGTTGGATCTATGGTAAGTTTGATACAGTAAATACAAATGTAGTTATGATGAATAGCTATCTTTTAGTGTTCAACTAACCTCCTCCTCAAGATTAGGGCCCCTCCGAGTTTTAGATGTACTTCATTATTATTGTTTCTACCCAGCCTTTGAGAGTGATGTTATGGTGCTTTCCTTTCATGTTAGTTGTGTTTGTTGTTAAGTTTTTCTATAATCATGTTGTGTTTTGTTAAAGTTTATATCCATAAAATGAATGTATTTGATCCTTTTGATATCAAAGAAAAATGTCATATTTTGGAGAATTGTGTTTGCTTCTTACCTTTTGAAATTGATAAAAAATGTGATATAAATTATTTTTCTTTACAAATTAATTTTAATATGAAATATAATTTTTCAAAATTTTAAATTAGATTATAACTGTTTTTAGATAAGGAAATCAATTTCATGTTCTTTTAGGCAAACATAACTAGAATATCATTATTGCAATATTTATGCCTTGTTATTTTTTATTTTTTTTTTCAATATGCTTATTTTTGTTATTAGTAAAATTTTAATTTAGATTATTGATCTTGGAAAGATCTAAAAAGTAAAAAAAATGCATAATGTGTGCAAGATCGAAAGAATGCACAATGGTTCGCAAAGTGAAAAGAAGCACAAAATTAACCCAAATAGAAAAGATGCACATTGTACCACAAATATTTGAAAAGATGCGCAATGTTGCCAATTGAAATTATTTTTTTATTGTGTTCTTTCTGCTATCATTTAATCTCTAATCCAAATCAATCTAATTTACCATTATATTCTATATTAAATTTGAAGTTACCTAATTTTCATTTCATCATTTTTGCAATAATCATCTTTACTTAATTTTTCTAGCATGAATCATGACCTTGATTAAATTTTCTTATCTTAATTATTTTTTTATTTAAAATTTTGAATTTTTTTCTTTTTAGTATTATGGAATTAATATTGCAATTGCAATTGGTTTAAAAATATTTTCTAAATCAATTATTTTGGTTTATCTATTGAGACCTTTCATTTCAAGTTCTACTTCCCTTTTTGTTGTTGTCAAAAGTGGGAGTAATAATATTGTTTGATTGATTGATATTTGTTGTGTGATGTGTATATGTTTTATGTGTATGTTTTTGAATGTTCGTTCGTGTTTGTGTTTTGTGTTCGTATTTTTGTTCGAATTTATTTTTTTATTTTGTGTCTTTATTTTTTTAGGATTTTTGATCTTTATGGGAATCCCTAGATTTGTATTGGTCATTCATTTAGGGAGAGCTAAAGAGAAATTTTTTTCTTTAAATATTAACTCAAACAATAATTTTTTTGTCATTATAAAAAAAGGGTAGATTATTGCAACTTAGTTTTCATAACTATGTTTTCATATCATGTGTGTTTTTGATGATTCCAAATATTATTATTTTGATTACTATTTCTCCTAATATATATTAGATATATTTCTTTTATTGTTTGTGTGTACTAACATTTCAGAGAAATTATACTCCAGACTATTGAAGACTTCAAGTCAGATTAGATTAGGGTTCATTATAAATAGAGTCTATATTTTACACTTTTATTAAGTCTGAGAGAGTGTAATTCCACACGCTGGGTGAGTGTTAAAAATTAACAATTTTTAAACTAATCGTAGTGTACGATGTCATATCGTACGAGATAATTTATTCAGTTATTTCATCTAGAAAGTAGTTAATCAAATAATGGATGAAAAATTTTCAAAGTGTTATTCGTACTGTACGTAATTGGCATCGTACAGATGATGTCCATAGTATGAAAATGACGCAAACATTTTCATCCAAACAAATAGGTAAATTTTTTGAACTCTTCATCCGGGATGATATCGAGTTCGTGCAAATAATATCTAGAGCAAGAAAATGATGTAAACATTTTCATCCATACAAATAGGTAAAATTTTTGAACTTTTCATATGGGATGATCTGGAGTTCGTACATATGATATCCATAGTACAAAATAGTGGGGCATATTTTCGACCAGAAGAATTGGAATTTTTTTATAACTATTTATTTTGTATGATATACTTATCATACAATACGATATGCTTATACAAAAATATTTCTTGTAGGATCATATGAGTAAATTTTGATCTGTTCGTCCGAGATGATTATCGATCGTAATATACGATCGTGTACGCTCAAATTAAAATTTTTAGTTTTCTAATGTTTTTTTTTTTATTTCTTTCATATATAAGGTCCTTAAAACTAACTTTGGAAAATCCTTCTTCTTTTTTCTAGAGAGCAAAAGTGTGAGTGATTTAGGAGAGTGTTTATGAGAGAGTTCTTGCAAATTTGAGAGTGTGAAAGGTTCAAAAGGTTACTCAAAGCTTAGAATCTTTTTGTGTTCTTTGCAAAACTCTTCCTTAATTCTTTGAAGATGCTCGAAGGAAGATCCTTGAAGAAGGTCTGGTTCTCTGCTGACACTAAGAGGGTGTGAAAGGAAGCCGGCTCTCTACCGACACTTGGAGAGTGTGAAAGGATGCTGATTCTATATCGATACTTGGAGAGTATGAAAGGACGACTGTTCTCTATCGACATTTAGAGGGTGTGAAAGGATGACAATACTCTACCGCACCGAGCATTAGTGGAAGAGAGGATAATTATAAAGGCTTCTTCGCTTTACTATAGGAGCAAAAGGAGAGTTACTTTGGTAATAGTGTAATACCTGAAGAGAAAGTCTTCAAGGAGTGGACATAGATCTAGTTGGACCGAACCACTATAAATCTTTGTATTCTTTTTTATTTTTAGCATTTTTATTTTCAATAATTTTTTTTTTGTGGTTGAAAATTTTATTTTAAAAAATTAATTTGTTCTAAATTATTAAAAGGCATGCAAACCTTTGATCTCAATTCTCATAATAGTTCCAATATTCCTCTATCATGGTAATATATAATACTAGATGTTAATTTTATATATGGCCACTTCATAAATTAAATAAAGAATTGGACATATTGAATATTACCATTTATATTCTATAACACAAGAGTCAGGATTATGAAATACAAAGTTTTTCAAACCAACAATAAAAAACTATGAGTTTAGCCGTCTGTTAATTAAAATTTGAATAACATAAATTGCTTTACTTACTCAAGAAAGTAAGTACAAGTAGAGAAGATGAAGAAAATATCACTTAAAATGAAGGATCCCAAAATATCACTTGTGAATGGACTCTTCCCAAAGTGAATTTCCCCTCACAACTTCACTCTCCACTCTCTTTTCTTCTCCAATTGATTGTTTGATTACTATAATATTGATCAACCACTCTAAATGATGTATCTCACTATTCCCTAATCTCTTTAAGACTTTCCTTTGGCCTTCTCTAAAATGATTTCTCAAAAAATGATATAAAAATTATTTATACTTAATACAAAAATGTAGTTAAGTGTTGTGGTGCTCGATATGGTAACATTGCAGTGGTTGAATATGTCCTAGCACCTCTGTACTACTTAATTTGATTCACTGAGGTGCTGAGATTACTCGACGTGATTGTTGACAAAATTGTTGTAGATTTTTACTGAGTCTGCATTGCAATTCTTTTCCTTAACTAATATGTCATGGTGTTGTAAAAGATGAGTGTTATGGAGCTTGACTGTACTTCATATGTAGTTTAATGATTCAATGTTGAATTATTTATAATTTTTTAGGACTCTATCATTAAATTGTTGTTCTTTAGCACTACATGACTGAGTGGCACTGTGGTGCTGTCCTTCAACCCACTGTAGCACTTACTTCATGGAATTTTTCTCAAAAATCCCATGCAGTAATGTCCAAAATTGGTGCTGGTGCATTGAAAATACTGTTGTGCTGATAGTTTTGGCACTACAATGCTGGCTCTAAACTTTGTAAAATTTTCTCTATTTCTTGAGGCATTTCAATACAATATATCCTAAAACATACATCTTTACTTGAAGTAAACAAAATAAAATACAACATAATTACCACTTAATATGAACATCAATACATCTATAAAGTTCTCAAAATCATATGCATAAAAGTCATGATTACAAAATATCAAATCTCACTTAACAATCCAAAAAACTAATGACTACAACAATATAACAATAAACTTTACAATACCTAAACCATCAACAGAAACAATATAACTCCAATAGCTCCTTACCCTAGCCTGAAAACATATAAAATTATATAATAAGTTAAATGCCCAACATGTTACCATAACCAACAGTTGCAGTTAATGTAAGAAAGTAGAAATAATATGTAATCAATATAATCAATATTAAATTATCTATATGCAACTAATGTAATTCAATAATCATTAATAGTATAGAGGACTAGTATGAATAATTTCAACATTTTATCAGTTATCAAAACAAATTTATATCAAAATTATATGCCCTATCATCTATATATCAATGTGAATATTATTATGCCCTTTTGTCTATATCAATATGAATATTATAATACATGTCATGTTATGTTGGAGCAAGTGCATTATATATCAATCTTATTGTTATTGGAGTCAACACAATAGGAATTAATCTCATTAGTCTTGTGGTCATCCCACCAAGAATCAGTATAGTCAGCTATGTGGTCAATCCACCATTATTGCATTTTAATGAATAATAATTATGTGCATGTCATGATTTTGTATGTATAATAACTCTTACACATTTTATATATGCTTTTATTCTATTCATTTTATTCAAATTAACATCTATACACAACTACCCTTAGAATTTCAATATTCTCATTTAAAAGTTCTTAGAATAATAATATTTTTCACATATCAAAAGTTACGTAATGAAAATAATCTAGATCAAGAGAAAATGCATTCTTATCGAATTTGAGAGAGATAAATATAAGACAATATCCATCAACTCCTGACTATTAAAGAATATCTATGAAAATAGAAAGGCAAAATAACAATAAAACCTGAGGAATCCTATAACAGATTAGTCTCACACTATGGATCCTCTTCCCTCGCCTAAAATTATTTAAATCACATATAATGAGTTAAAAGCCTAGCATATCACTAAAATCCTACAATTAAATTCAATGTACAAAAAAAATAGTAAACATAAAATAAGTTAATTAATAATTATAACAATCAATATGATCATGAATCTATATAAAAACAGTTAAACATATGTGGTAATAGTGAAGACTGTGAACTAGTAAACCAATAAGCTTTGGAGGCTAGTAGAATAGTACATTATGAATGTTGAAGTGATAAATATCATGCCTTGAGATCTAAAGTATAATAATATCATTTCTTTCCAATGTTCAAATAAGACCCAATATTTATTTACACCTAGATCATCAACAACCCAATAAATTAAATAATTGATAATAAGAATTAGAAATTTTCATTTAAAAATCTATATATAAATATAAACACCAGGACAAAAATTTTATTACTATAGTAGTCAATATTTACCTTTTACTATAAGATCCAAAGTCCGAAATAATATATACAATAGTCATTAACGGCTAGAAAATAATACATAAAACCTAAGAAATGGAAATGGAACTAAACTAGCATAATTGTATAGCCTCACACTATAGGTTTCTTACTTCACTTGAAATCATATAAAATTACATGATGGGCATATAGCCTAGTAAATAACCAAAACTTATTACTGAAATCAATACAATATAAAAGAGAAATAATAAGCTACAAATCATATAAATAAATCTAAGAATCAATATATGTTATATGTACTTATCACTTGTACATATTTATCAATCTATTACATATTACATCTCAGTCTATCAATCATCTATTATAGTGCCAAATTAATCTCATTTAGTCAAACAACTAGTCAATTTGTCTTTATCATTAAATTAGTCAATCTTATCATTCATTCAATCAATCATATCGATCAAAAAATTAATAATATTAATATCATTGTAATGTATGAGTACTATTTATTTTATATAAGTACTCTTTTATTTATCAGTTATTTAAATGAAGGGGATGGGTGGTGGAGAGGGATATTAATTAAAAATATATTAAAATTTTATTTTTAGTGTCTGGCATCGCAATGCTTCTACTCGGTGCTACAACAGTGTATGGTGAATCTAAAATTACTATAGAACATAGCCTTCAAAGCCATAACCAAATTTTCTAGCACCGCTGTGCTCTCAAGCATAGTATCGTGGTGCTTACAGGTCCAATGCCACTATGCTCATAGGCACAGAGCTATTGCATTCACATGCTCAGTATAGGAATGCTTCATTTTTAACTGAAATTGAAATTTTTATTTTTTTTCATTTTAAAATAATTTTTTAACTTTTTATGTTATTATAATAAAACAGTACACTATTATTCTTAAATCACGTATCATAAGATTACTATTTAAATATTAAAGAGACCACATAAACAAGAAAAATTTAAGTAATAAGGAAAATTATCAAAATCTATAGAAATATAGTACAGTATTATCCCATAATTATATATGTGTGTAAACAGGATAATCAGTTATATTAGTGTTAGTCTCAATCAGTAGCATATATTAAATGCTCATTAATAGGAATAACATGTTTAGTAAAAATAAATCAGTAGTCCAGTATAATAATGGTGGATCAATAGTAATAATATAATAAATTAGTAATAATATATCAGTAACAACAAAATAATACAGTAAATCATATCCAAGCAATTATACTAAACAAGCAAGGAGTTCTAGTTTTTGTGGTATTTTTCCAAAAATCTACCAAATCTTACTTGACTCTCAGTTAATTCTTATAGATCTAATAATAATTCAATTCATCTAATAACCATTTCTCTAATACCAAGTTTGCTACACACTAAGATCTAAAATGGAAAGAATAATATCTTTTATCTTTCTATAGTAATAACCAAAGCTATCTAATTTCTTTCAATAATATAAAATATCAGTAAAAACTAACCTATTGATTAAAATATCAATATATATATCAATATTTAGTTTTCTAAAAATCATATATGATAGTATGGAGTCATAAAAATACAATATAATATCCATACACTCCTAACTGAATGTCTAAGAAAATAAAAAAAGATAAAATAACAGTAAAACCTAAAGAATCTATAACTAATCTATCTCACACTCCTTGATCCTCTTCACTGACTTGAAATCATTTAATCCACATATATTGAGCTCAAAATCTCGGTAGGTCAATAAAATCATATAAATAAATGCAAAGCAAAAATAAATAGTTAGCATGAAATTAATCAATTCATAACTGTAGAAATTAATATGACCACGAATCTGTGTAGAAATAATAAATTATATGTAGTAAAAGTGAAGACCGTGAACTAGTAAACTAGTAAGATACGGAGGCTAGTAAAATAATATAGTACATATATCAAAGAAGTAAAGCAGGAAATAATTAATCTTAAATCATACAACATAACAGTATTGTTGAATTAATATTATGTAGCATTTATATTATGTTAGTTCAAGCAAAAATATATATTTTTGTACATGTTGTGCATAAATGTCCCAAGAAAAGACAAAAATTAAAAAGTTAAAAAAGTGTTGTGGCACCATAACTACTAGCATCACGACATTTTTAATGCCTCGATGCCAAATCAAGACATTATAACTCTTGAGCCTTGGGTAAATTTCATTTAATTCAGCTCACCAGTGGAGCAAAGGTCAACACCATAGTGCCATATAATGCCATAACACTAAATCAATATTGCAGCACCAGAGTCCCTAGAAAATTATAAATAATTCAATAAAAAAGTGCCAACATCAAAAGCACTGCAGTGTTAGAAAATGTAAGTGAGGATAATAGCGCCCATCTTTTGTAGCATCACGATGGAATAGTTAAGAAAAAGAAGCATCACATCAACTCAACCAAAAGTCACACTAATTCAGTTAACAATCGCGTTGAATTAGCCCAATGCTACAACAAAGCATATTTAGCAATGTTAAGGAACTATTTCATATTATAATGCTACAATACCACATGGTCGAGCACCGTAATGCTTGAATCCATTTTAGCATTAAGTATAAATAAATTTCAATCTTTTTATGGGAAAATTTTTTATATTATTTTAGAGCTTGTTTAGAGAAGTCTAAGAGAGACCAAGGAATAGTGAGATAAATCATTTAGAGAGGTTGGCCTACATTATACTGAGAAAATTTAATTGGAGAGAAAAGGAGTGTGATGAGTGAAGTTATAAGAGAAGATTCACTTTAGGAAGGGTCCATCTACATGATCTATTTAAAATTATTCATTTTAAGTGATATTTGTTTCATCTTCTCTATCCTTACTTTCTTTTTTGAGCAAGTAATAAATTTATTTTGTTCAATAGTAATTCTATGGCCTGCTAAACCCATTATTTTAAATTGATGATGTGAAAAGTTTTATAATTCATAATATACAATTTTATGTTTTAAAGTATCAATGGTTGTTTTCAAAATATTCCACTATTCATTTAATTTATACAGTGACAATGTATAAAATTTAACATCTAGTGTGATGCATTGCTTCTTCCGAGTGTTGGATTAGTTAGGGAAATTAAAATGGAATGCTTACATGAATTGATATAGGATGTTTTGTATTCTAAGATCTATTGGGAAAGAACAATTGTAGGGAGGCCATAAACCTTTCCTTACATCTTTATAATCTTGATAGAGATATAATAATACATATACTTATATTCTCAACTATTACGGAAGAGTGTGCTTAGGAAGAACTTAGGATATTCACTATTACATGTCCAAAACACTTTAATTATTAGTATCTTCACTATTTCTGCATTTCTTATTATATATAAAATATCTATGATTTTATTTTGTAGGATATATACAACAGCTTGAGTACGTAGTACTAGAAACATTTGCATGTAGCATAAAATTTTCTTCTGGGATCGACACTTTCTTATTCATTTTATTATTTCATCGGCATGTGCACTTATGCTTTCATTAGGGTTATATTAAACCAAAGATAAACACAACAGCCATCTTAGCATACCCAAATCAAGTATTATCAAAATATTAAAGATATCACATAAAAAATAAAATGGAAGTAATAAGGAAAATTATCAAAATCCAATAGTATATCAGTACTATAAATAAATTTAATGGAATGTCCAAATGCAATGTCACACAAGATTTTGCTTTAAATTTATATGTTAAGTTTCTTTAGCCAAATCTGCATAGATTGACATTATATCATCCCTAAGAATATACTAACGTTTCATTATTAATTTAAGAAGACAAACATTCCATTCATGATTGAATAATGCATAGAGAATATTTAATTAGTCTTAAAGGATAAAAGAAACATTCACCTATCATTTTAATTATTAAGTTAATCCAATGTTTAAAGCTTAGGTTTGCATTCCACAAATCTTTCCCCTATCCTAGAAAGAAACAAAGAAAAGGTTTATTTTATTCTGGGATGTAGACTCCCTATAGGAGGCAAGCCCCTATAATTAATTACATCTCCTAATAAATTACTCTCGATTAAAGTGAAGACTAAATATTTTCAAAGAAATGGATCTAAAGAAATATTTGGGCTAACAAGATTTAATGTATAAGCCTTAGATTATAAATTCTTTAGTTTTCATCTAAATTTAGATTTTAGTTTTAAAATTTTAAAAGAATTGAATATGAATATGCAAAGACCAAGAGGTGTTTATAATATGGACTTATACTTGCTTGGAATGAATTGCCAGCTAATAATCTTAATGCACAATCAATCACCTTATATACAATATATGAAAATCCAAGCTCTATCCTAAGAGATCAAAGGATGAATCAAACTCTAAAATATATAACTCAACATGAGTAATTTAAACTTTTAATTTTAATGACACTAGCGAGAAAACTCAACTAAAACTCTAATTTGATCTTATTTTATTTATCTAAGTAGATTTTTTAACCACCAAATTTTTTTAGAAATTTTAGCAGCATAACAACCCTATTCAAAGGGAAAGTGTAGCATCCCCCGAGCACGATGGGGATCCTGCTACCATGCCCATGGAGGGCATAAACATTTGGCTTAATGTTTGGTACAAAAATTAACATGCATGTATGTATGCATGATTTGTTAAAGGGGTTATTTATGCAATACCATAGTACCAAGTACTATATCATCCTAAAACTAGTATACATGTTCATACAAAGTTTGGAATATATACACTGAAAGAAACCTATAAGAATTTCTACCTACTAATGTAAACTTCCACTCATATGAATGCAGTAGATGAAGCAAATGTAATAAATAAAAGACTGAATATAAACAAGTAATTTATCTATGCATTGATTTCATAATTTATAATATTCTCAAACTCTGCATAAAAGAAATTTGTCCAAGGTCCACCACAACAAACATTGGTTTCTAATTCTACCATATATAATAGATTCAAATATACTTGCTTATGGTCTTCAAGCTCCAAGTCTTCTATTGAATCCCAAAAGCGAGTATCCTCCAAAGGTAAGGATATCTTCTTTTGGAGCCCCATTTATACATGTCTAAGTAGGTATATTTAAATCTTTTACAGCTCAAAATTCTATACAACTTAATATATATACATTTTACTTATATTATAACTTATACAAGTATACATCATTCCTAAGTACATTCTACTTTGACTCTTGTAGGAATTTAAAGGCAATATGATTGCATATATAAAAGTATATAAAGTGTAAAGTAGTTGTGTAATAACTTGATGCTTCTAATGTAGTCCTTAGAAAGCCTAAGTACACCAACAAAAATTTAAAATGTATAACATCCATATTGTTGAAAATAAATAAACATATATAAGGTACCTTTCAAATAAAGAACCTGGAAAGAAAATAAAACCACCAACCTAGTCGATGTTACAATCCAGGATGAATAGTTATATATTTTGATTATAATAAACATTATTAATTGAAATTTATTTCTCCAAAAATATGTATTGCATATTAGTTTTTTGTGTGTATTAACACTTTAGGTACATTATACATAACTCAAGAATGATTAAGGCTCAAGTTTGGGTAAAATAGGATATTTTTTAAAGTGTCTATATTTTCATTCTTTTTTATTTTGTATTTATTGAGCCTGACTATATAAGTGTGCTTGCTAAATTGGCGACCGTGCACACACACACTGAGGAGTAAGGAAAGTGACTTGAAAAATTTTTAAACTGATCGTACCATATGATTTCAATCATAGTATATGATCAATTATATAAAAAATTAGTTTTAATAGCTAATTTTATAATTAATTCTTATAAACTAATCATACTATCAAAGAAGATCATACTGTATGACTCATTTTCATTCGAAAATCTTAACTGCAAGATGATTTAAGTAAGTATATTGAAAATAAATTTTTAAATTAATCATGCTATATAACTTTTTTTAAATTTGAATTAAATTAATCATCATGATTAGTTGATAAAATGAACACTTAATAAATATGGCCAATTATACTATATGATATAGATTGTACTATATAACTAATAAAGATGAAATTCCATAACCCCGAATATTATACTGGATGAAACCAATATTTTTGAACTAATTATACAGTATGATGTTAATAGTACTACACAAACCCTTGATGTTTGAAATAAATGTATAATACAACATAAACTTTATTGAATGATTGACAGAGATGATTTCCAATCATCCCGGGGATCATTCTATGTGAACAGAAGCAAATTAAAATAATCATACAGTACAAACATTAGATCATAATATATGATAAGAATATAGAAATTAAATAGTTCATCTAAATGACTATTCCATAATACTAGATGAACCCCTATTTTGAGCTATTCATACTATATAAAACCATATCATAATATATAAAAAGTGACGGTTTCATTGAAAACTTATGGTATTTTTAAGCCTTGTACTTAAGTAATTCAAACTTATCTAAGAAAATTATCTTGCTTTTAAAGAAACTTTGAGGGAGCTCTTAGACTTGGAGAGGGAGAAGGTGAGGTTGTGCGTAAGGGAGGAGTGTGGAGATTTTCACATGGTTTCTCCAACCAAGCTTGCACTATGCTTCCTCTAATGGCCTTTGTGAGTTATTGGAGTTGCTCTTAAGAGAGAAGCATCAAGTTCAAGGTTCATGGGTTCTCTATCTTCACCAAGAGGGTGAAAAACGATTGAAGAATCTTTGTCATTACCAAAAGGGTGAGATAGATTTTAAAGGTTCGCTACCGTCACCAGGGGGTGACATAGCTTTTGGTTCTCCTCCATATAGAGTTTAGTGGAAGTGATTTGTAATGGCTTCCCCACCTTGTTGTGATGGCTAAAGGAGAGTCACTATATTGTTAGTGGAATACCATAAGAGGAGGACTCTAGGGAGTGTTTGTAGGTTAAAGTTGACTGAACCACTATAAAATTCTTGTGTGTTCTTTCTAATTATTTCTACACCTTTATTTTCTATATTTTTAATATCTAGCACAAATTTAAATTTTATTGCAAACTATAGTTGAATTATTAATATTGTGTGGTTAGATTTAATTTGTGTTAATAAAGAAAAAAAATATTTCACTTGATTTATTTGTGTTACAAAACTTTGAAAAAGAAAATATATATTTTTTTTTAATTTGCTTTCACTTGTGTTAGTCACTTAACTAGAATTATTCATAAATTCTGGTATTGGTTATAATAAAAAAAAGTTTTTTAAGTTTTTTAAAATAATTAATTCACCCCCCCCTTTTATGCACATACGGGTAGTTCAACGAGGTTGTACAACCTGCCCTAAACTTTTAAGTGGTTTTAGAGTGTGTTTTTGAGTTCATGATTTAAAAACCCCAAGTAAATATCTTATGGCACATTTTGATGATATAAAAATAGTGGAGGGTTATTCTATAACCCATCTACCTCTATTTCAAATTATTCCATTTGATTTTTTAAAAATTTGTATGTCTATATTTCTGCAATCTGCAATTTATTGATTTTAGAATTTAGCATATGTTTTGAACTGGTTATTCAGTTCCATCACGCATAGTTAAAGGAGTCAAAATTGATGTTTCATTTATTGAATGGAGTAATGACAATAGAGAGCTTGCTCAATTACATGTAAAATGCTTGAATTATTTTTTCTATGTATTAAAACTAAAGGATTGTATGAGAGTGTATATATGTACTATGGGGAAGGAAATATGGGATAGATTGTGCTTCACATATCAGGGTATGAGTGAAGTTAAATAATCTAGGTTGAATATTTTACTATACGAATATGAACTATTTCACATGAAACCTAGCAAGATAATTTTTAAAATATATACTAGATTACTTAGATAATGACATCCCTGTATGCATTAGATAGAGAGCTTTCTAATTCTAAAAAGGTTAACAAAATTCTATGTTACCTACGTAGTGCTTATGATGCTAAGCTTACTATAGTTTTTGAATCTAAAGATCTGAATGTGTATTCTATTGATAACTCACCTAGGTCACTTATTTCCTATAAGCAAGGTGTGAGTCAAAGATTACTAGATACAGGTGACAGGAAAAAGGAGAAAATTGTGGCTTTGAAATTCAATGACTCAGACACTGATAGCTCTGTAGATGAAGAGGATAATGACATTACACTGATGACTCGAAAGTTCATAAACATTCAAAAAAGAAAGTTGAAGCTTTGTTAGTAATGGAGTAAAGGTAAAAGTAGTAAACTTTTTAAAGTTTCATTTGACGCAATTAGTTTTGAATGCAGGAAATCAGACCATTTGTAAATTGACTACCACAATTTAAAATCTCATTGGGTCATGGAGAGGGTGAAGAAAAGGAAAAGATTAAAAAGGAGAAGCAATAGATGCTGAGGCTTTTTGGGCTAACTCCACCTCAAAATCATCTAAACAAGAAACAGAGGACGAGGTAACTAATCTATATGTCATGACTAGTGATAGCTTTGATCAGTCAAATCAAGATGAGGAAATTTAGCTATCTCATGATCAAATTTTTATTATATATGAGAAAATTCATGATTTATATAGGAAGCTCAAGAAGATGTATACTAGCTTGAATACTAGGTTTTCTACTTTATGAAAAGTGCATAATATCATGTGAGTTGAACATTCTGCTATAGATAAAATTCACTTGTCCTTACTCAATAAGTTTGATGCTTCAAATAAGAAACATGTTTACCTAACTAATGCATATGATTCCATAAAATTATAGCATCTTGAGTTAGAAGATTCATACAAATAGTTAGAAGCACTTGAAACTGAACTATATCATAATGAGATTGCATTAAAATTGGAAGTTACAAGCTTTGAAACTGAAAATGAGTTCCTAAAAGTAAATTTCCATGCACATCAACAAAATAAATCACCACCTATATTACAATAGTGGTATAACCCCATATCAATTCATATAACACATACCCCTAGGAAAAGGCACAACCCCTAACATAAACTAGTAAATCCATTCCCTACAAATGATTGTTTTGAATTCTTTAAAGAAAAAAAAATCCATTCCTTAGGGTTAGGTGACATTCTTATGGCATACTAAGTCACGTATCCCATACTTGAATAATATACCATAGGACACATTTAGTGTGGAGGCCTCAATCACTTGCACCGTAATATAACATGCATAAGTCATTCATAAAAACATATAGTGGAAGCTAAACTCACTTGGGTTTTAAAATCTAACCATTGATTGGCTTTATAGGAGTGCTCTAACAAAAGGCTTATTGAGAGCATGCGGTACCTGGATAGCGGATGTTAAAGGTACATGACAAGAGATATGAAGTAGTTCATCACACTGGAGGGCAAGGTCACACTAGAAGATAACACCACTAAAAAAGTAGCGGACTCAGGTACAATTGGAAACTCAAAGAATTTTATCATTGAGAATGTTTAACTTATGGATGGTTTAAAACATAATCTACTTAACATTAGTCAGTTGTGTGAAAAATGATTTGATATTAATTTTTAATCCACAAAGTGCTTGATTAGTTGGAATAAAAAATTTAGTCAAGAAGGAAAGTTTTAGCAATGTGTATATCCTTGATTTAAATTGCATTGAATAATCTATTTATTTATGTTTGAAAACCACTATTGATGAATCCTTGCTATGGCATAGAAGACTATGTCATGTAAGTATGAAGACCCTTAGGAAGATTACCTTAAAAAACTTAGTATGAGACATACCCATATTAAATTTCACTATGGACCACCTATGTGATGTCTGCCAACTAGAAATTGAAATTAAGTCATCATTTCATTCAATTAAAGACATCTTCAACTCTAGCGCACTAAACATTCTTCATATATATATATATATACCCATTAGTACAACAAGCCTAGTATGAAAATCATATGGATTTAAGATTGTTGATGATTACTCTAGATTCACCTAGGTTAGATTTTTAGTACAAAAGAAAGAATCTTTTGAAGAATTTAGAACATTCTCCACCTGTATACAGAGGAAATTTAGATGTGATATCTCATCTATTTACACTTATGATGGTGGAGAGTTTGAAAATGATAATTTTGAATTCTTTTGTCATGAGGTAGTGATAGAGCATAATGTTTCAGCCCCTAGGACCCCTTAGCATAATAGAATAGCTAAAAGGAAGGATATGAATTTAGTGGAGTCTATTAGGGCCATATTATTTAATATTATCTCACTAGATGGTTTTGGACAGAATTAGTAAACACTACTTATTATATGTTGAATAGGGACAATGTTAGATCCAAGTTAAATAAGTTAGGCTATGAGCTCCTTAAGGGTAGGATAGCTAACCTTTCTCACTTGCATCTTTGGTTGCAGATGCTTTATCTTTATTAATTTTAAATCACCTCTATAAAATTTTGATCCCAAATCTAATGAACGAGTTGTCATTAGGACATTCATATGTATGTAAAGCCTAGAGATGATTTAATAAGAGGACCTTAATAGTAGAAGAGTCTACCCATGTCATATTTGATGAATTAGATAAATCTTTTGAGCCTAGGTTATTAAAAGAACAAAAATTAGAGGTCACCCAAGGGATGGAATCCATTATCGTAGAAGATAAAGTAGAACCTCAAGAGTATTTTCTTAGAGATTGGAGATACTCATCTTACCACCTCGAAGAATACATTGCAGGAGGTCCATCTATAAGTGTTAGAATTAGGTATGGACTTAGAAATGTGGTTAGTGATTTTTTATTCATCTCTATGACAGAAACCATCAACATAGATGAAGCCCTAGTCAATGAATTCTGGATCCTAACTATGTAAGAAGAATTAAATTAATTTGTTAGAAATGATGAGTGGGAACTAGTTAACAGACCTAATGACTAGAATGTTATAAGAACTGTGTGAGTTTTCAAGAATAAAATGAATGGCTATGATATAGAGATTAGGAATATGGCTAGATTAATAGCTTAGGGTATAATTAAATTGAAGCAATTTATTTTTAGGAGTAATGTGCCCCTAAGCTAGATTAGAATCCATTAGAGTATTATAAGCCTTTGCTTGGTTTAGAAGATTCAAGTTATATCAGATGGATATTAAGAGTGTCTTTCTAAATAAGATAATTAAGAAAGATGCATATGTTAAGCAACCCCAAAGTTTTTAGTATTCTCAATTTTCCAATCATGTATTCAAATTAAAGATTGTATTATATTGACTAAAGAAAGCATCTAAAGCTTAGTAAGAAAGACTGAGTATATTCCTCATAAATAGAGCCTTTATTAAGGGTAATGTAGACACCACCCTATTCCTTAAGAAAGTAGGAGAAGAACTACTCATTGTTCAAATTTATATTGATGATATACTTTTTGGATCCATAAATAAGAATCCTTATGTTGAATTTTCAAAAATAATGAGTGAGCAATTTGAGATGTGTGTGATAGGATAGCTTATCTATTTCCCTGGATTTAGTCTAAAGCAAAGGGATGATAGAACCTTTTTTAGCCATTAAAAATATGTCGATGATATCCTTAAAAAAATATAAGATAAATAATGCTAAGGAAATCAATACTTTCATGATCTTTACCATTCACTTATAGAAGGATCCAATAAAAAATCAATTGATTAAAAGAAATATAAGGGAATAATTAGATCACTTCTTTATTTGATTGCTAGTAGACCTGATATCATGTTTAGTGTATATCTTTATGCTAAATTTTAGGCTAATATCAAAGAATCCCATATGATTACTGAGACTCCTTATATACCTATTAGGCACCTAAAACCTAGGTATCTGATATCCTAGACATAACTCATCTTTTGAAATCATAGGATATTAAGACTCTAACTTTGCAGGTTGTATGGTAGATAGAAAAAGCATCTAAGGAACCTATCAATTCATAGACCAATCAGTAGTTTTTTTATTTAGAATTTAATAGCCTTATCCACCACTAAGGTAGAATATATTGCTCTTGGAAGCTGTATTGCTCAAGTCTTATGACTGAAGTAACAAACCTTATATCTTGGATTACCTATAGGCACCACTTATTATGTGTAACAATTTTAGTGCCATCTACATTTCAAAGAATCTAATCCAACACTCTTTCACTAAGCATATAGATATTAGGCATTATTTCATTAGTGATCATGTATCCAAGGGAGATATAGAACTATATCATATAGTCATTAAGGATCAATTGGGAGACATCTTTACCAAACCCCTTGCCTATGACACCTTTATCAACTTGAGGACTAGACTAGGAGTTATGGACATTCATGCTTGATTCAGGATGAATTTGAATTTCTTTATCATTTGAAATCAACCATTTTTATGTGTTCAAATGTGTGTCAAATTTTAAAATTTTTAAACTATTTGATTATTGATTTGTGTTTTCATTTTTAGTTCATATTGTTATTTTGCATTTGGCATATGTTCCTTGATCTACACACGCCTTTATTTTTACAAAAAAAAAAAAGTGAAAATTAAAATTTGTTTACATTAAACTGTACAATCAACATGTCCTTGCATAAATCTCTTCCTTCAAAGAAATCAATGGTTTTGATCTGATCAATTACTGTTGATCACAGCATACGAATACCTCTTATTGTACTATACAATACACATGCCAAAAGTTATTGGACTAATTCAAATTAGCATGTAAGATATTAATTGACCCATCATACTATAAAAACACTTGTTCATACTACATGATCCATTTGGTCAAGAGGCATATAGACGATTCCTCAGGACTGACAGTTTGTGAAGGTTTTTAAACCTTAAGAGCTGGCCCAAAGCTAACCAAGAGGGGGGGTAAATGGTAACTTAAAACTTCTATAAGCCAAAAGAAAATCATTTTTTAAAAAATATTTATAAAATATCTAAAAAATCAATTTCATCCCTTGTTGTGGAAGCAATGTAATTTCATAATAAAAGAAAATAAGAATTTTCAACAACACAAAAAAAATCATAAAAAATAAAGTGCAGAAATAATAAGAACAAACACACAAGAATTTCTAGTGGTTCGATCCAACCTAACCTACATTCACACCCTAGAAATCTCTATTCCAAGTAATGCACTAACCTAGTATGGCAGTCTGTAATCTTTTTTCTCCTTCTAGGAGATGATAGAAGACCTCAAATTCTTTTTCACCCTCAAGGTGATGGCAAAGAACTATGAATCCTTTTACATGAAGAGAACCTTGAATCCCTTTCACCTTCCTTGGTATGGTGGAGTAACTGGGTCCTTTGACACCAAAGAGATCTACTTCTTCCCAAAACCTCCCAAAAGATAAACATTGATTATGATGGTATTTAGATGTAAGTTCACCAGAGTAATCGTGTGAAAATCCCTTTCACACTCCCTTGAACCCCACAAGGATCTTCTCGCTCTCTCAAACTCCACCCTTTCCTCTCTCAAGCTTAAGGCTCTCTCTTCCAGTTTTCTCTAAAAAAAAAAAAAATTAGTCAATGATGCCAAAGACACATGCTAAGTCTTTTGAGAAAGCTTAAATAGAGGGCTTTGAAAAACCCTAGAAACTCAATTTTGGCAACACTGATTATCCAGTATGATCTTAGGATCGACTTGATTGTTATTTCAAAATAATCCTTTCGGCCAATATGAATAGAATTGCCTTATATGATCAGTTCAAGTGTTTTTATTAATCATCTCGTATGATTGAGAACATCATCCAGTACGATTAGTATAAACACATAACTAATCACCCATATGATAGATGGCAATTAAATATCATACCATGTAGGAATAAGATCATCTAGTGCGATTGTCTCTAATCTTCATGTACGACCTAATTGAATAATTTTTCTAAAATTAAGCTTCTAATTATGGAATAAATTTAGGTATGATTGTCATTAATTGTACAATACGATAAAGATTGTATTGTATGATGAGAACTAAATTTGAATTATAAAATAATACCTAAATTATGTTTGTCAACTATTTTGAAGATTTTATAGATCATCATATACGATGTAAATTGTCAAGTATGATTAGTTTAAATTGCATTAATATAAAGATTACTCATTTTGATGAGCTGATCGTATAGTATGATATAAATCATACTATATGATTAGTTCATAAATTTAAACATCTAATTGCAATCCAATCTTACTCCTTTGAGTGTGTGTGTGTGTGTGCATGGTCACCACGCTAGCAAACACCTTTACAAGACTTAACTCAAGAAATTAAAATACATCAATAAATATTAAAAATTCTTTACAACGTAATCTATTATACTCAATCTTGAGTCCTAAATCATAGTTGGATGGTGCATGGTGTTCTTGAAATGTTAGTACACACACAAATAAATATATAATATAAATACTAAGAGACACAAAGATGTGAGCCTCAATGTTTGTTATCATCAAAAATATAAACTTGTAAACTTGTGTTGTAATAATCTTCCTCTTTTTGAAGATGGAAAACATTACTGGTTGAATTTGTATACTAAAAATATTTTCTCCTAATCTACCCCTTAATTAAGAAATTATATTACAAAATAGGGAAAATTTAAAAAAATTTAATTAAAATGAAAAAAATTAGAAATTAGATAACATATAAACACATATAAATACAAGATGAATACATACAACTATAAGATTAATAGATGCAACTTAATCACAAATTTAATTGGCCAAATATATTCTTCCCCTTTTACATTATCAAAAAGAAAAGAAATATAGAAAAAATAAAAAGAAACACACATAATAAACTAAGGATCATACAGACCCTGATCAGGTAGAGGTGGTGGTGATGGTGTTGTTTTAGAGGAATCAATTAATTTCAGTAATTTTTTTTTGAATGAGAAAATTACATCTTGATTTTATTCAAAAGCTTAGTAAGAAATGCATTTACTATGCTTAAAACTAGAAAGGTTAAAGATTCAAATTTTATTCACCCTAACTCAAGCTACTTATTGGTTAAAATCTTTTTAAACAAAAATCTATTTAAGAAATAAATTAGAGAAAGAATTTTAATCTTCTTGCATGAAATATATTTAATAGAATATTAATGCAAAAATAGTGAACCATGAATCATAATTTTTAAACTCACTAGTTGAAAATATCAATTAGCACATAGATTTTTTTAGGATTTAAATATTTGAAAGAAAGGAGAGCTAACACATTGTGGGCTCATTTTGTACATCTTTATTAATTTTTAGAGCACATTGTGCATTTTTTATTTTTTGAAACACTTTGTGCATCTTGTAATTATTTGGTGAACATTGCGCATCTTTTCGTTTTGGGCTCATTTTGTACATCTTTTCCTTTTATGCCAACTTGATTTCTTTATAAATCTTTAAAGGAGTTCTCTGAATTGTGATATTATTTTCCAAATATAAGAGAAGAAGAAGTCACTTTCTTATTTAAAGAAACATAAACCACAAAGAAAAACTTGGTCCATATGATAGAAACAAACAACTTGATTAAGAAAATTTGAAGTAGATTCATTGACTTGCAAAAAAAATTATATGAGATAAAAAATGTAGGAAGATGAATCACATCTCTATTTCTAGGTATAATTTTTTAATTTGAAATATATTTTTATTCAAAAAGAAATTTCACCACTATAGGAGTTAAATGAAGAAGGATAGTCATCAATTTCTCTACCTTTAACTATTTAGAGAAGTCAATCATCACTTATTAAAAATTTTTTAAGTAAAAAGGAGGTCAATTTTTCATTTTAAGAAAAAATATGATTAGAGAGAAGTGATTTGATTCTCTTATGCATATTTGGAAAATAATATGATTTGTGTGTGTTAATAAGAGAAACTACACAATATATATACACAAATATATATATATATATATATATTTAAAATAAGATAAAAGATCACGACAATAAACATCTTACTACAAAACAAAAGCACTAAACACAACAAAAAGAAAGCATTCACAATGAACTAAAAACATAAAAGCATACATTAACTAAAATAGACAAATAAACAAACAAAACTTTATACATCATCATATTTCTCTTGTTTTGATGATTACGAAGCTAAGTCTGCCCATGAGATTTTTTGTTTTTTATAATTTGCCTTTAATACAATTTGCTTATTTTTATCCTTTTTCTTTGTAGGAAGAGTTGTTAAATTAGGATACTTATTTTTCATGTGTCCAGGTTACCTGCACCCAAAACAAATAAAGTTAGAGGAAATATTAATATTCTTACCATTTTTACCTTTGTTTCACTTTTTTTATGTTGATGCATGCACTTCAGTGGATTTTTAAATTTACTTACTATTAATGCTATCTCCTTACTCTTATCATCTACTAAGTCACTTTTATCTATCTTTGGCTTTTAACACTATAATTTCACTTGCATCCAAAAGTCTTTGACTCACACTTTGCTCGTGGGTAATGAGTGAGCTAACAAATTATCAATAGAATATTCGTTCAAAACTTTTTATTCATAAATAGTAGTGACTTTAGCATCAAATTTATTAGGTAGACAACATAAAATTTTGTTATCTTTCCAAAGTTTGAAAGTTTTTTTACCTAAGCATGTAATGATGTCATAATTTTAGTAAACCAAGTATACATGTCTAGCATAGTCTCATAAGGTTCCAAACAAAATAGTTCATAATCATGCATTAAAATATTCAACTTAGATTGCTTGAATTCACTAGTACCTTCATATATAGTTCATAATATATCCTAAATTTCTTTGTCAATAGTACATGTAGAGACTCTAATATAATCTTCAAAATTTAAAGCATAGAACAAATAATTCAAATATTTGGCATTCAATTGAGTATAAGTTTTTCCTACTCTACTGCATTCAATAAACAAAATATCAGTTTTGACTCCATATATAATAAGTGATGGTACATAATAGCCAATTTGAATCATATGCCACATTTGATAATCTATTAATTGCAAGAAAATAGACCTGCAGATTTTTAAAAGCTAAAAGAAATATTTTCAAAAAATGGTGGTCGTGTAATTAAATATCCTTTCACAATATAACAATTTCCAAAGTTTGAAATTAATCAATTTTCAAAAGTTATCTAAAACTTTGTTTGTGAATCCTACTCTTATACCACTTGAAAGTTCATGAAGGTTTTTAGACCTCAAAGAACTAGCCCAAAGCTAACTAAGAGGGGGGTGAATTAGTAATTTAAAACTTCTTTAAGCAAAAAGGAAATTCCTTTTTTAAATCTTTTTAAAATATTTAAAAATAGTAATTTTATCCCTTGATGCCGAAGTAAAGTTATTTCACAATAAAAGAAAATCAAAGTTTTAACCACACAAAAAATCATAGAATAATAAAGTGGGGCAAATAATAAGAAAAAAACACACCATAATTTATAGTGGTTCGTGTTAACCTTGTTTTTCTCCAAGCCATTGGTTTAAGGAGTTTGACTTGGTCAAATTGACCAAGTGAGGCCCTAAGATCATCTCCCTTGTGTTCATTAGGCCAAACCAAATTTACCGAGCCCAGACCTAAGCCCTGGCTCAACCTGGTTAACCAGGTCAACCTGGGTTGACCCAAATTGACATAATACCCTCTCTCTTGGTTTCAAATCAAATCCAAGGCTTCTTATATTCAATTCTCTCCTCCATTGGACCCAGTGGGTAAGATCCAACCCATTGGGCCTAGACCTGTGCCCTGGGTCAGCCTTATTAATTAGGTCAACCCAAGTTGACCCATTTAGCCCTTTTTGAGCCCAAATCAATTTCAAATCAGTTCAACCCTTATTTGACTCAAATCTCAAACCCCCTTAGGCCAAATTGACCATATTGACTGGGTTGACATTTGACTTAGTCAAGCCAAGTCTAATATGGTCAAATTTGACCTATTTAGGTCAAATTAAAGCTCCTCGGTGGATGCTACTAGTTCGCGAATTAAGTGAGAGAAAGTTCGTTAAAATTCAAATTTTTCAGTCCATTTTTTTTTTGGCGGTTTGATCATCGTCGATGGAAGAAGCTGAGGCATTCGTCGCTGATCGTCGGATTCCTCTCGGCGATACTAGTCTGAAGATCAATCGCACAGATGGTTCACTCAGAAATCATAAATCTGGTATTTTATATATTACTGAACCATCATCAGATGTTCTGAAGAAGTCACCTATGGTTCTAGGAAAAGGAAAAGAGATTTTGACTCAATCTCCTATGAAGTTTTTTAAGTCACCAATTGATTACAAGAAGAATTTTGCTAACAATGAAGCCTCGTCTTCATCGGGCTTGAAGATTTTTATGAACAAATTGATAGTTCGTTAGGGATGTTAAGCCCTATAGAACTGGCCCAAGGCTAACAAAGAGAGAAGTGAATTGAAAAAGAAGAATCTTTAAACCAAAATTCAAACTAAAACCAATATCACCACATAGAAAATCAACGATGTGGAAATTAAAGTATGAAAGTAATAAAGAAAGAACACACCAGATTTATAGTGGTTCAGTCAAACCTTGACTTACGTCCACTCCATGGAGGCACCCTCTAAATATTGCACTAAAACAAGTATCTCTCCTTTAGCCCCCACAACTAGGCGGAGAAGCCCTTACAAAATCACTTTCACCTTCCCCTGTGCGGCGGAGTCGTCACGTCCTTTGACACCAAGGAGATCTTCTTCTTTGGTGAACTTACCTCGAGACAAGCCTTGAATCTGATGGTACTAAGGTGCGAGTTCGCTGGAGCAATCGAGTGGAATCCCCTCCACACTCCCTTGAGTTCCCTCCCTAACACGATCTTCTCCCTCTCAAACTCCACCCTTTCCTCTCTCCCTTTAAAGCTCTCTCTTCAAGTTTCCCCCACAAGAACGAAGCTACAATGGCTGCCAAAGACACTTACAATGTGCCTTGTCATAGTTTAAATAGAAGAGCTAAAAATGAGCTCATTAATGCAAGTTGCCGACATTATCGTCCAGGACTATAGGCATATTGTCCTAACTTATTAGTTCAAATATGAGGAAAATTGTCCTGAATATCGCCCTGAAATTAAGCTGGCCGATGTCTAATAGGCTCGGACGATCTTGCGATCTGCCCAGACGAAATCAACATTAATTGCTTTCCAAAATTGCTAGAGAAATTTTGGAAAAATTATCCTGGATCGTCCTAGCCGATATTTTATAGTCCAGGCCAATCCACTAGGCCGATATCCAAAAATAAGAATTTCCTAAGTAGATATGGCGGCAGAAACTTTCTGAATTTAGCCTATCGTCCTGGCCGATAGAAAATTGTCCAGGACGATCTATTTTGCATAATGACGGCTGCTTTAATGAGGATGCCCTAATTAGGGTTTCTAGTTTTGAACAGATCATCCCGGCCGTTATAAATATCATCCAGGATGATGTTACCAAAAATAGTAAACTCTAGGGAACAGTCGGAAACTCTTATACGTTACAAAGCATCAGGAGCCACAATAAATACAATAGACTCAAGAAAGGAAAATGGGGTACAAACTGACTCAGACCTAGTCTATCCAATCTTGAGCTGATTCCAAATTGCAGTCTGATCGTGTGAACCTGAAATGTTAGTAGAAATCAGTCATATAGAAAGAGAATGTTTGTTATCATCAAAATCATAAGCCACAGATCAGTAATAATCTCCCCCTTTTTGATGATGGCAAACATTTCGATTTAAATTTTTAAAAAAAAAGCAATTTCTCCTAATCTCCCTCTCACTAGAATAAACCCTTTTAAAAAATAGGGGAGATAAACGTATTTTTGCTATTTTTAATTTTTTGAAAATAGGATACAAACACGATAACAGTACAAAAATTGAACAATACGTTCCCCCCCCTTTGACATTATCAAAAAGAGAGGAGGCACAAACAAAAACAAAACGACCAAAAGACAAAAACATTCTCTGATCTAGTGAAAAACAAATATTCTTAAAATGAGAAAGTTACCTCATGGTTTTAATCAAAAACTTAGTAGAATTGGATTGACAACGCATAATCTAGAAAAAGTAAAAAAATACATAAATTGTTAATCCAAGCTTAAGTTCTTTTAAAGACTAAAAAAAAACTTTTTAATTCAATATCCAAATCAAGGAATAAACGGGAAAAA
>NW_021319385.1:260137-268471 GCF_001605985.2 Dendrobium catenatum
AAAGAACACTCCGGATTTATAGTGGTTCGGTCAAACCTTGACCTACGTCCACTCCTTAGAGGCACCCTCCAAGTATTGCACTAAAATAAGTATCTCTCCTTTAGCCCCCACAGCTAGGTGGAGAAGCTCTTACAAAATCACTTCCACCTTCCCCGATGTGGCGGAGACGCCGGGTCCTTTGACACCAAAGAGATCTTCTTCTTTGGTTAACTTATCTCAAGATAAGCCTTGAATCTGATGGTACTAAGGTGCGAGTTCGTCGGAGCAACCGTGTGGAATCCCCTCCACACTCCCTTGAGTTCCCCCCCTCACAGGATCTTCTCCTTCTCAAACTCCACCCTTTCCTCTCTCCCTTTCAAGCTCTCTCTTCAAGTTTCCCCCATAAGAACGAAGCTACAATGGCTGCCAAAGACACTTACAAAGTGCCTTGTCAAAGGTTAAATATAAGAGATAAAAACGAGCTCATTAATACAAGTTGCCAACATTATCGTCCAGGACGATAGGCATATCGTTCTGGCCGATTTGTTCAAATATGATGAAAATCATTCTGAATATCGCCCTGAAATGAAGCTGGCCGATGTCTAATCGGCCCGGATGAAATCACCATTAATTTCTTTCCAAAATTGCCAGAGAAATTTTTTAAAACATTATCCTAGATCATCCTAGCCGATATTTTATAGTCCAGGCCAATCCACCAGGCCGATATCCAAAAATAAGAATTTCCTAAGTAGATATGGCGGCAGAAACTTTCTGAATTTAGCCTATCGTCTTGGCCAATACAAAATCGTCCAGGACGATCTGTTTTGCATAATGACGGCTGCTTTAATGAGGATGCCCTAATTAGGGTTTCTGCTTTTGAACAGATCATCCCGGCCGATATAAATATCGTCCAGGATGATGTTACCAAAAATAGTAAACTCTAGGGAACAGTTAGAAACTCTTATATGTTACAAAGCATCATGAGCCACAATAAATACAATAGACTCAATAAAGGAAAAAGGAGTACAAACTGACTCAAACATAGTCTACCCAATCTTGAGTTAATTCTAAATTGCAGTCCGATCGTGTGAACTTGAAATGTTAGTAGAAAGTAGTCATAGAGAAAAAGAATGTTTGCTATCATCAAAATCATAAGCCACAAATCCGCAACACAAATTTAACAATCCAGCTGGTAAATCTCAGTTTGTTGAGAAGGGAGTCTCGTTTTAGCAAAAACTGATGGATAACATGTCAATTATTCGACGTAATACCAAGGAAGATGTAACCATTAAAGCTTCTGATTCTAATCTTGTTAACTTATGGTCCAGGAAGCCGATCATCAAAGTTTCATTTAATGGAGACGAATTCTTTTCTTTCTGAGGATGGTGAATCAGTTAAACTCAATGAATCTTGTTTGAAGATGAATGCTGACAAACTACAGTAGCCTTTGGTAGTGAAGGTATTTGGTGAGAATGCACCAGTCATTGTGATTGCTAGAGAAATTCGCCGTCAATGGAGTCAGTTTAGGAAGTTTCATATTACTTCCCTTGGTCTTGGCTGGATTTTGTGTGTCTTCTTTGATAAGGAATCAGTTGATAAAGTTTTAGAAGGTGGCCCACTAAAACTGACATTGTGGAATTGATAGATGGTCTCCACTATTTTCTCCTATCTCATTAAGAGGATTATCTTCCCCAATTTGGGTCAGATTTCCTCATCTACCTTTAATTTGTTGGGATGAAGAAAATGTAACTAGAATAGCTTCCAAGATCGGAATTGCTCTTTGGATTGACGGCAACATGTTTCAATGGAGCAAGAGGGAGTATGCTAGAGTATGTGTTCGTATGCCTCTAGATCAGCAATTTCCAATTGGAGTTTGGGTAGAAGGTTCCTTTGGACACTTCTTTCAAAAGGTAGAATATGAGAAAGTTTCTACTTTTTATTTCAAATGTGGAAAGGTTGGTCATCTAGATGATAAATGTAGAGAAGATTCGGTGGCATATCAAAAGGAACCAGTGAGTTCCTTGGAAAAGGGAATGCAGCCTAAATTCCCTCAATCTCAGAATGAAGCAGATTCAGACAGAAGTTATGGGCCATGGATTCTTGTCCAAAATATGAGAAGAAGGAAGAAGCCAGTTCTTGATAAGGGGAAAATTAATCTTAATAACATCAATTTCAGAAAAGCTAAATCAGTGTAAGTGCAGAAATCTACCTTCAATCCTTCTATAGACCATTCTGTTATTGAGAATGTTGTTAAGGGATCTGTAGAGGATCCAGGAAGAACTATTGAAGACTCTGTGGTTCCATCAGTAGAAGAGGAAGTTTCTGATGAGAAGAAGGAAGTTTTAGATTATGTTGTTAGCTTGGAAAGTACTTTGAAAGCAGATTGCAAAAATGATGGACCTGCAGTAGAAGATAACAGGAATTTGTCTGGAGTTTTTGAGATTTCGTGTAATCAAGCAGTTCAAAATTTTACTGAAGATAAAATATGTTTAAAATTCTGAGTAGTCTCACTTCTGATGTAGAAGGATTTACTTGCTTGGTTGACAAAGAAGGAGATCTAGAAGAAGGAGAAATCCAATGTACCAAATCTACTCTTGTTGTTATTGAAACAGAGAGGATGGACGATTCTGTTAAAAGCAAAGGTAAGCTTCTTAAAGAGCTCAATTCATTGGGAAAAGACAACATTTTACTTCAAAAAAGAAAGGAAAAGGTACTAAGAAGATTAAAAATTGGAGTAATCCCATTTTTAAATCCAAATGACGTCTCTCTCTTTTTGGAATTGTAGAGGGGCTAGAAAGATTGAAGCCTCTCGATACTTAAGGGAGTTTGTCAAAGATCTTGATGTTTTTTATGTTGGGATAGTAGAAACAAAAGTTCAATCTTTTGATAGAGAAGAAGTTAACAAATTAATTGGAATTAATTGGGATTTCTTCAATGTCCCATCCGAAGGTTTGTCAGGAGGAATTCTAATTTGTTGTATATCCAGCTTTGCTCTTTTTCTATTATTCATGCTTCTCCTCAAGTGGTTATTGGTTTGTTTAAAATTCAAAATGGAGGTGAGTGGCTTATTGCCACTATTTATGGCAGCAAATATATATATAAAAGAAGACAACTTTGGGAAGCTCTCCAAGCCTTTTTCCAATTCCAACATTCCGTTCATCATAGGAGGAGACTTCAATTGCATTCTTTCTCAAGAGGAGAAGAGAGGTGGGAAGATGTTTGTTTTCTCTCAAGGGTCTCAAGATATGCAAATGTTTATGAAGAGGTGTGATTTTCATGACATTGGGATTATAGGTCCTAAATACACTTGGTGTAACAATAAGAAAGGAGGAGCTCGCATTCTTGAAAGGCTTGATCGTTGTTTATTGAATTATGCAGCTTTGAGGATCATTCAACCTGCAGCAGTTCGTCATCTTGGTAGAATTACATCAGATCATTGCCCAATAGCCATCAATATTTTCAGTACGGGGTTTAGAAGATCAAAGAGATTGCAGTTTGAAGAAGTTTGGTCTTCTTTTCCAGCATCTAGAGGAATTGTTGCCAATTCGTGGAAGAAATCAGCTGGTGGAGATGATGTTCAAAAACTTAATCTTAAATTCAAGAGAGTTCTTAAATCTTTATTTCATTGGAGTAGATCCAAACATGCAAACCTCAATAATTTGAAAGAAAAGTTGAAGGCTCATATCATTTCTTTGTAAGAGGAGGAAGCCAATTCTGGAAGTCTCTCGGAAGAAAAAATTTCTATGTTAAGATTCAAAGTAAAGGATTTGAATTCTACTTTGGGAAGACTAAGCTCTTGGTGGAGACAAAGAGATAAAGTGAAGTGGTATAAAGAGTGTGACTCTAACACTGAATTCTTTCACTCGGTGGCATCAACTAGACGTAACAGCAATTTTGTTAAGCAAATTAAAGTCCTGAAGGTACTCTGACTGAGGATCAAAGCTGCATTGAGGAAATCTTTTCAAATTACTTTCATGAGAAGTGGAGAATCAAGAGATGCTCTCTCATCGGTTGGCCAAAACTTTCCTGAACTCTTGATGAAGTTGACAGGGACCGGCTCAAGGCAGATTTTTTTGAGGAGGAATTGGAGACTGTTATATCTCAGTTGGAGAGCAATATTTCTCCAGGAATAGATGGTATTTCTTACTCTTTTTTTAAATGCTATTGGCCTATTATAAAGATTGATGTTTGGAAGGCTATTTGCCTTTTTTTTATTTCTTGTCTGATGTGTGATGAATGGAGAGAAAATTCTGTGGTTCTTATTCCTAAACTTAAGAATCCTATGACACCTTCAAATTATAGACCTATTAGACTATGTAATTCTATATACAAGATAGTGGCAAGAATGTTATTGAATAGGATTGTCAACCTAAGATTATTTCAGAAAATCAAGTAGCATTTATCAAGGGAAGATCAATTTCTAAGAACATTTTGCTCACATAAGAAATTTTCCATAAATTTAGAAACTCCAAAGCTAAGAGAGGTTTTGGCCATTAAGGTGGACATGGAGCAAGCATACGATAGTATGGAGTGGAACACCTTGAAAAAAGTGTTGGGACTTTATGGTTTTCCATGGTCTTTTGTAAACCTCCTAATCCAATGTGTGGTGGACACCAAGTATTCTATTATTGTTCATGGTAATAATACTAATTGGACTCGGGCTGAATGTGGGTTTAGGTAGGGATGCCCTCTATCTCCATATTTGTTTATCATGTGTTCCCAATTGCCACCGAAGCATTCAACAGAGATGGAGCCAAGATAGGAGTAAAGGTGGCCCCAAATGCAGAAAAAGTTTCCCATCTTCAGTATGCAGATGACATCATCGTATTTGCAGAATCAAACAAAAGAAACACTAAGAAAATTAAGAAAATCTTGAAGAAGTATAGCAGCTGGACAGGGCAGAAAATTAATAATCAAAAATCTTCTATGGTTATCGGAAAGGCAATTCACAGAGATAATTCCAAAGTTCTGTCTAAAATCCTTGGCTTTAAAACAGTTGGTGAAATGAATTATCTTGGCATTAAGATGGCAATGAGAAGGCTTAAAGCTTCAGACTACCAAGATGTGTTGGAGAAAGCTTTTGATAAGCTCAATGTTTGGGGTAATCTTTCCCTTACTTTAGTTGGCAAACTTCAATTAATTAAAACATCACTCTTATCAATTCCAATTTTCATTTCTACTCACTCCCTTGTGCCGATGGGGGTGTTGAGAGATCTTGATAAGTTGTGTAGGAATTTTCTATGGACAAAGAAAGATAAGAGTAGAGGAATTCATTATGTGGAGTGGAAAATTCTATGTAAACAGATCAAGTTTGAAGTGCAAGGAGTCATGTCAGTCGCAGACAAAGTCGGTTCTTGGAGAGCCAAATTTGCTTGGAGTGTGTTATCTAATCCTAATTCTTTGTTGAATAAAATCCTTGTTGCTAAGTATGGAAGAAATTTCAGTTATTCTGAAACAAAGTTTGGGAGTTCTCCTACTTGGAAAATCATTAATAGTGGAGGCAAACTTCTTCAACAAATTATCAGATGGAAGGTATTTGATGGTGAGAGCATCAACACTACTAAGGATATTTGGATCCTTGATAAGTGTATAGACAAATGGCCTACTTTTGTCTCTAATTTATATGAAGATCAATGTTGTTTGAAGATCTTTTTACATGAAGGTATCTGGAACATCCAAAAACTGAATGAAGCATTTGGTAAGGAGTTAGCTGAATTGTTTTCTTCGGTCCCTATAAATGTTGGAATTCAAGGAGATGAACTGGAAATCTTATACAAGAATTCTGGGAAGTCTCTAGCAGCTTTAATTTCTGATCAAAGCAACATATATGAAGATGAGGATGTTAGTTGGAGATGGTTAAAGAAGTTTAAATTGAGACCAAGAGTAAGAATTTTTTGGTGGAGATTAATCCACAAATCTATTCCTACTAATGAATTCTTAATGTATAGAAGAATAATCAATCATAATGGCTGCCCAAGAGGATGTTGTGCTGTAGAGGATGCCAATCACTTAGCAGTTCACTATTTTTTCATCATTAAAGTCATTAACACCAAAAAAAATGGGGATATGATATCCCTATTTTCTCAAATCTGGAGAATTGTCAAAAATTGCTTTCTGAATTTTCTAGTTACAATCCTTTCATGGGGAATTTGTTTTGTTCCGCTATTTTTTTCTCATGGAAAAGCAGGAGTAAGCTAGTGTATGGGGCGAAAGAAGATAGTATAATTGCAATTGTAGCCAACGCAATCAGCTTTGCTTCATTATCTTTCAGTCATGATCTTATTTCGGTTAACTGGGTTTCTAATCAGCAATTGCTATTTCCAATCACTTGGAAACCCCCTCCAACCGAATGGATCAAACTCAATGTGGATGCTTCTCTTGGTAAAGATTATATTGCTGGAATCGGAGGTGTAATTATAGATAGCAAAGGTAAATTTTTGTTTGCCTTTGGTTTTAAAAGTACACATTAGGATATCTCGGCACTTGAGATGGAAGCTTTGATGGCTTTAAAGAAGGTAATTCAAGAATGGATGTATGAAGCGAAAGGAATCATAATTGAAGGAGATAATTACAATGTGATGAAGCATATCTAGGAGATCTTTAAGGATGGTTCAACTGTAGCTAGCAATCACAAATTTCTTGATTTTTTCTTTCTTATAAATTTCAATCAAGTTATTTTTCAATATGCGAATAGAAGATGTAATAAGTTAGCTGATTATTGTGCTAACCATGCTAGGTTTGGTGATTTTATTTGGGATGATTTGATTATCAATAATGTTCCTCCTATCTTCTACAAAGTGTTGAAGGAGGAATGTGATAATCTTTACTTTGTTTAGAACTCTTTTCTTTAATAATATTGCTCAGTGCATCTTCTCAAAAAAAAAAAAGCTCCTAGGTGCATTGAATTCATTTCTAATTGGTTTTAATTCAAAACCATGGCCCGCTAAGCCTGATTTCACCCTTAAATCAATTTAGATTCAATCCTACCCGTCCATGATAGATCTAGGGGCTTTAAATAGAAAAAATTAGGGCTTTTCTTGGACCTTTTTCTCATATCTTTTTTCCTAGGTGATCCCAAGCTGAGAGATTTGGTTTGTGAGCTCCTGCCATCTCCTTCCACACCTCCCAACTCAAATCCACTGGTAAAAGCTCGGCATTGATGATCCTCCATCGAACCTAAGGCCAAACTCTTCCTAGATGAATCCATGTTGATCTAGAGCTTTTCGAATTGCAATTTCTTCTACAAATAGGAGCGTGGATAATCTACAAATACAACAAGCTCATATACGGTCCAAACCGTATGTTAAATCAACGTAAAACCCTAACCCTAACATAGGACACTTAGAATTAATAGAATTAAATATCTTTATTCACACTGCATTTTAGAACATGATTTTTTCCCCATTAATGCTCTTCATTAACACTACATATGTTTAAAGTTTCATCAAATTTCATCTCATAGATTGAGAGAATGAAAGGAATTATTATTTTAGGGTTTTGTTTGGCATCAATTGTATTGCGGGTGATCCAGGCCGTTGATCACATGATCAACGGCTCTGATCTCGCTCTTCATCATCCTATTTAACCGTGCGCGTTAATCCTACGATCATTTATTTGGTCCAACACAATCTAAGCCGTCGAATTAATACAACACATGATCCAATGACCCGCGGTGTTGTTCACTGTTTTAAGTAGATGTCGCGTGGGTCCCACCACCTCCATAATTAATGGGCAGTGATTGGTGGCGGCGCCAATCATTGCCCATGATTTGGGCGCCACCACCACAGCACGCGAATTAAACCCGGGGATGCCAAGTGTCACCTGGCCGATTACTTTGGATTTAAGTTTTTTAAAATTTTTTTTAAAAAAATCTAATTTCATTCCAAAAATCATTAAAATTTGTATTTTAATCCAAAAATGCGCATAATACCTCGAATAGTTCGTATTTTGATCCTCTTTAATTTAAAATTAATATCAATTAAAATTATCATATATATATTTTAAAATATTATTAAAAAAGCAATATTACTACTTTATTATTATTATTATTTTAATTATCATTATTTTAATCTTAATTATTTTTAATCATTAATATTTTGATTATTTTGTTACTATTTATTTTTATTTTTATTATTATTATTATTATTATTATTATTATTATTATTATTATTATTATTATTATTATTATTATTATTATCATTTTAAATTATTTTAATTTTTTTATTTTATTTTATTATTTAAATTACTTTTGTTCTAATTTCATTATGATTATTACTATTCATACAATACATCTATTTATTTTAAAGTCAAAAGTCTTATTATTTAATATAATCTAACTTGATGATTATTTTTGAA
>NW_021319385.1:269252-342839 GCF_001605985.2 Dendrobium catenatum
AAAAAAAAAAAAAAAACCTAGCTTATTTCCCATAGTAACATTTTGGACCCCTTAGCCTAGCGTATATGAAGACCCGGGACTTTTCAAAATTGGCTAATGTAAATTAAACTTCAATTATCACTACCCTAAGTATTAAAATAAACCCACAAACTAAATTAACTAAAATGGGTCATAATTCATTAATATTTAAACCTTAATCAAATTTTCTTTTTTAGCCTTCAACAAACTCTAACCTTAGCCAACTTGAACTAATTATCCTATATAGGAACTATCCAAAGCCACACAAGCCTACTATACATATATAGATGTGCTAGGGAACCACTTTTAGCACTTTTAGCTATAGGATTAGGGCCAGTTTTTCTTTTCCTACTTTTGAGATATAATATTTTCATATATGTCATGTGTTTTGATTGCTTTGATTTGTTCTGATATGATGTGATTGATGTGATGCTTATTTCATTATTATGCTTTCTATATTTTGCTTATGATTAATTGTGTATTAGATTTCCCATGGGCTAGGGTCATTTTTATACTAATCAAATCTTTTACAGGTGACCACGCACGTGCAACGCTAAAATAAAGGGGGCCGTAATCATTAATGTTTTAATACTAACATTATTTTTTATAGATGCTCCAAAGACTATTTAGCCCCCTTTAAATTAAAAGAGTGTGGCATAGTGTGTTTACTTTTTTGTATAAACATAACTGCTTGGATTGTTATACAAATTGCTTGAGATTTTTATTAGGATAACCATGCAGGAGTCCGGGTCTAGATTTTCTATTTTTAAATGTATTAAATGTAATGTAATTTGTTATTAATTGAGTTGTGAAAATCTTTAAAAGTCTGACATTTTAAACACTCTGTACCCAAAGAGAGTAAGAAAGGCCCCTTCTCAGAGAATTTCTTAGTCATTTGGGTACCCTTCCGGAGGATGAACCAGACGGAGCCCGAAGGAGATGATCCAATGGGAGAAGATCTAGAGAAGAATGATCCACCCGAAGATGGAGACATGAAGATGAAATGCCTGGCTTTTAAGACTTGAATTATTTAGTAGGATTAGAATCTAAGTTATTCTCGGTGGAGCCTAGTCACCATTACTTTTCGGTGGAGCCTAGCTTTTAAGACTTGAAGAAGAAATGCCTGGCACTTGTCATGGACTTTTTTTACTATTCTTTTTGATGGATTTATATTGATGTGTTTACATTGATTGTGCATTTGAAATTGTCTGCTTTTTCTAGGTTTCTTTCTTGCATGTGTGTGGCATGTTTTTGTTAGGCTCTCTAAGACAAAAATCATTTTTTACTCATAACCCAATTCTAAAATTTTAAGAATTAAATAACATATAAACCTAATGAGCTAGGGAACTATCAAAATCATCTAGGGTCACATGCATACTGTTGCATTCTTCTCTCTCCTTCTAATAAGACACCTCCCTACCTGCGGGTAGAGTCCGGATAATATGGCCTATGAGAATGAAGTATCAAACCTTGGGAGACACAGTCTTTTCTAAAAAAAACTATTTTCTATAAGCCTATTTTTAAAATCTCAAACATACATAATTTGAGCCTTTTCAACTAGCATGCATCGTATTAGAAATCAACTAAATTAAAATTTGATTGCATTAGCTCTAGGAGCATTCACCTTCTATATGTCCAGGTCCAATTACGAAACTCTCTAGATGTCGGCCCAACTTCTAAAATATTCGACCTACCTACCTATCTTTCATAAAGATTGAATAATATAAATTTTATACGCTTAGATGTTTAGTTGGCTTCCCTCTTCAGGCAGGGCATAAGCCTAGGTGCATTAGCTAGGAAACGGGTATTAGTATTGGGTATAATACTAAACCCACCTTAAATCTAGTATTCATGGCTATTTTATTGGGTTTCTCATTGTATGCCTAAATAGTGGGTAAGTTCCTTCTCTTTAGAGGCTATAAATCCTTCTTATCCATGTCACATAAATGGCACCACTTACATCCCTTTCTCTCTATATGCTCTGAGTATATGAGTTTCTTTCTTTCCTTAACTACCTTAGTCCCTCTGAGTGTGGATCTGAACTGTGCATATTGACTAAGACACTTAAGCCCTTTCTTTCCTTTTGAGTAGGAATTCCTAATCTCCCCTTTTCATACTGATCCCTCTTTTCTGGAAAGAATAATATTGAATCCTTAATCGAGAATTTTCATGGGCCCTAGGCTCAAGACGTAATTAACCACGGGGGTTTGCACCTATGAGAAATGGAACTCCACCATTAAATAAACCTCACCCGAGCTGATGTATTAGGTGGGGGAAACTCATTGTTATAATTAGGTCGTATATATTACTACCCATCGGGGTGTACTGGTGAGAGCCGTTATCCTCAATAGATAGTCATATGTATGATCTAATCTGCCCTTTCTTTGGCCTATTTGAGATGAGCATGGAGACCTGCGATCGTCCCTATCCCTCAAGGTGGTGCATTCATATCCCCTCTGTACTCTATAGCCGGCGGTGTCCTTTCGGAGGTCCACAGTTTTTTGGCGACCACGGTGGGACCCGTTTCTTTCTCCATCTTTGGATCATATATTATTATTTCTTATATGTACTCTATAATTGGTACTCTATATATTAGGTACATCCTACTCTTAGTTAGGATCCTTTTCTTAGTTAGGTTCCCTACTTAGCTAGGGTTTCCCCTAGCTATGGTCCCTTTCTTTTCGGCCTTATAGGTCATTTTCTACCTTTTCAATTCTCTTCTTCTCGTTGGGTTTTTGTGTTCACTCAGCTCTCTCACCCTGAGACCACCGAGCAGACCCCATCGCTTTCATACCTTTTATAGATGCTTAATACCTAAGGGTGGATTATTTATTGATAGTATCTTAGATGAGGAAGGAGACTTCAAACGTCAGAGTACTAACAAGCAACCTATTCCCTATCAGGTTTATGGAATGAGAGTCAAAGATTCCACTTAAAAACCTTCTGACACTCCTTCCACTAGTGCTAGATGTTTGCTACATATTAGTGAACCTCCCTACCTCCTATAAATATCCCTTTGTATTCATACTCCATAAAAAAATCCCTCTTACTTTTCGGCAGACTGTGTGGCCATGATGATTTGTCCTCTACCACATGATGTTTGTTATGAAGAGTATAAGGCTATCCTTAAAAGTGATATGATGATATGCCATAGGGATTTTTGTACTTATATTTATGCACACCAATCACAATGGTGCCAGTGCATAAAACCAACAATTTAAACCCATTTTTAAGAGATGATACTGGGTCCATACCCACCTAGGTTAGTTAGGTGTGGTGATGTTGATCCAATGTCCCTGATTTAAATCTATTTTTTAGAGGTGATACGGGGTGCATACCAACCTAAGTTAGTTAGGTGTCGTAATGTTGATCCATTGTCCCTAATTAAAATCTATTTTCTATAGGTGATACTAGGTTCATACCCACCTAGATTAATCAAGTGTGGTGATGTTGATTCAATGTCCCTAATTCAAATCTATTTTTTTAAAGGTGATATTGGGTTCATATCCACCTAAGTTAGTTAGGTGTAGTGATGTTGATCCAATGTCCTTAATTTAAATCTATTTTCTAGAGGTGATATTGGGTCCATAACCACCTAAGTTAGTTAGGTGTGGTGATGTTGATCTAATGTTCTTAATTCAAATCTATTTTCTATAGGTGATATTGGGTCCATACCTATCTAGGTTAATAAGGTGTGGTGATGTTGATCCAATGTCCCTAATTAAAATCTTTTTTTTTTTTTTTTTATAGGTTACTAGGTCCATGCCCACTTGCGTTAATCAGGTGTGGTGATGCTGATCCAATGTCCCTAATTCAAATTCATTTTATATAGGTGATATTAGGTCCATGCCCACTTGTATTATTCAGGTGTGGTGATGTTGATCCAATGCCCCTATTTGAATTTCATTCTTCTATCAGTCATGTTATGATAGTTATTATACCCCAATTTTTCTTGTCACTCCAAGCATGATCTGAGATACCAAAATCAAAAATTCAAACTTATTTCTAAGAGGTGATATTGGGTCCATGTCCACCTAGTTTAATCATGTGCGGCGATGTTGATCTAATATCCCTATATTTAAATTCCTTTCTTCTATTAGTCATGATGTGATAATTGATCTTACCCAATTTTGCTTATCACCCCAAGCGTAGTCTGGGATACCAAAACTAATAATTCAAACCAATTTTTAAGAGGTGATATTGGGTCCATACCCACCTAGGTTAATCAGGTATGTTTATGTTGATCCAATATCCCTAATTTATATCCATTTTTTTATAGGTGATACTGGGTCCATGCCCACCTACGTTAATCAGGTGTGGTAATGTTGATTCACTATCCATATATAAATTTCATTATTATATCAATTTATTGTGATCGTGTTCCCTAGTTTCAATCATATAATGGATGTGGCCTAGGTTATCAAAGGCAATATTTCAATTTATTATAAAATCCTATCTGATTTCTCTCTCCCGAATTTTATTCATATGGCGAACATGGCCTGATAATAAAAAATAGAGGAAGCTCTCAGTTGAGCAAAGCCGGTTTTGCTTATCACAGGTTGAAACTGGCTTTACTCCCTAAGAACTCAATTCCCCCCTTTTTTATTCTTCTCCTCTATAATTTTTTATTTGATAAAAAAAATATATAGAGAAGCTCTAAGTAGAGCAAAACTGTCTGCCCTTATCACAGGTGGAACCCGGCTTTACTCTCAGAGATCTCAAATTCCCCCTTCTCTATATTATTTTAAATCTTTTGATAAAGTTACTTAAAGAATTCTGCTGGTATTTGGATACCCTTGGCCATGACATTTTGCTTTCCACCACGAGGTCACTAGGAGTTAGTTTGAAATCTCTTAAATAATTTTTTCACTAAAAGTTTTAAAATTATCTTTACTTTCTCCCTCATATCCCTACGTGAATCTGTATCAAGTTGATGTCAATGTGACTTTAGCCTTCCATCTTGTCGCTTCGATAGGGTCAGGCAGGTAGTTGGCCACTTTCTTACTCACTTAATTACCTGGTTAGGAGCGCCCGATAGAATCCCTGGGAGGCACACCCCGCCACCTTGACTCATTATTTGCTTGGTTGAAATGATCAGGTGAGTATTGAGCTTATTATGTTTGCCAAGCTGAAATGACAAGGTAGATGTAGAGAATTATCCTGTTGAGAGAGCCCGACAGAGTCCCTAAGAGGCATTCCTCACCACTTTTCTTCTCTGATGCCCTGTTATGATCAGGAAGGTGTCAGACCCTGACTTTTTATTCACTTGATTGAAATGATCAAGTGGACATCGAGCCCATCTATGTTTGTTAAGCTGAAATGGTAAGGTAGATATAGAGAATTACCTAGTTAGGGGTGTCAGATAGAACCCCTGAGAGGCACACCCCACCACCTTGACTCATTATTCCCTTAGTTGAAATGACCAGGTGAGTATTAAGCCCATCTATGTTTTTCCAGCTGAAATGGAAAGGCAGATGTAGAGAATTACCCGATTGAAAGAGCCCGATAGAGTCCTTGGGAGGCATTCCTCACCACATTTTTTTCTCTGATGCCCTATTGTGATCAAGCAGGCATCAGACCCTGACTCTTTATTCACTTGATTGAAATAATTAAGTGGACATCTAGCCCATCTATATTTTTTAAGCAAAAATGGCAAGACAGATGTAGAGAATTACATGGTTAGAGGTGCCTGACATATTCCCTAGGAGGCACACCCCACCACCTTGACTCGTTATTCGCTTGGTTGAAATGACCAGGTGAGTATTGAGCCCATCTATATTTTCCATGCTGAAATGGAAAGGCAAATGTAGATAATTACCCGGTTGAGAGAGCCAGATATAGTCCCTAGGAGGCATTTCTCACAACTTTTCTCCTCTGACGCCCTGTTGTGATCAGGCAGGTATAAGACCTTGACTCTTTATTCACTTGATTGAAATGATCAAGTGTATATTGAGCTCATCTATATTTTCTAAGCTAAAATGGTAAGGCGGATGTAGAGAATTACCTGGTTAGGGGTGCCCGATAGAGCCCCGGGGAGGCGCACCCCACCACCTTGATTCGTTATTCGCTTGGTTGAAATGATCGAGTGAGTATTAAGCCCATTTATATTTACCAAGCTAAAATAGCAAGGCAGATATAGAGAAATATCCAGTTGAGAGAGCTCGACAAAGTGTCCCTAGGAGGCATTTCTCCCCACTTTTCTTCTTTAATACCTTATTGTGATCAGGCAAGCGTCATACCCTAATTCTTTATTCACTTTATTGAAATGATCAAGTGGACATCGAGCCCATCTATATTTACTAAGCTAAAATAGCAAGGCAGATGTAGAGAATTACCTGGTTAGGGGTGCCTGGTAGAGCCCCTGGGAGGCACACCCCCCCTCCTTAACTCTTTATTCACTTAGTTGAAATGATCAAGTGGACATCTAGCCCATCTATATTTGCTATGTTAAAATGAAAAGGTAGATATAAAGAATTACCCGATTGAGAGAGCTCAACAGAGTCTCTGTGAGGCATTCCTCGCCACCTTTTTCTTCACGGATGCTCTATTGCGATCAAGCGGGCATCAGACCTTGATTTTTATTTGCTTGGTTAAAATGACCAAGTGGGTATTGAGCCCGTCTATGTTTGCTAAGCTAAAATGGAAAGGTAGATGTATAGAATTATCTAGTTGAGAGAGCCTAATATAGCCCCTGGACGGCATTCCTCACCACCCCTTTTTACCTTCCATCCTGCTATTTTGATAAGATCAGACAGATAGTTAGTCTACTTTGCCACTTTTGTTCTCCCCTTGGTTTTTCCCTCACTGTAGGGAAAGGTTAGGGGAGAATCCCTTTACTTTTTTACCTTTTAGTGATACTTACTTTAATTCTCCTCTCAGCTCTGCCCTTGTTATAGTATAAGGTTATAGGAGAGTTCCTTACTTTTTTCACCTTTTTGTGATCTTTTCTTCGGTTCTTTCTTCAACTCTGCCCTTGCTATATGGTAAGGCCAAGAGAGGATCACACTACTTATTCACCATCCGATGCTCTCTTACCTTATTTACTTGGGTCCTCACCTAGGCTCTGCCCTTGCTGTAGGGTAAGGCCAAGAGAGGATCAAACTACTTGATCAATATTCTTTGATATTCTACTTTACTATCTTTACAAGGGTTCTTTCCTCGGCTCTTCCTTTGCTATAAGGTAAGGCTAGGGGAGAATTCTTTTACATACTTTATTGGGATTCTTTCCTCGGCTCTGCCCTCACTATAGGATAAGGCCAGGAGAAGATCCCACCACTTATTCACCATTCCATAATCTTTTACCTACTACCTTTACTTGGGTTCTTTCCTCAGCTCTACTCTTGTTATAGGGTAAGGTTAGGGGAGAATTCATTTACCTACTTTATTGGGATTCTTTCCTCAGCTCTACCCTCACTGTAGGATAAGGCCAGGAGAAGATCCCACCACTTATTCACCATTGGGTGATTTTTTACCTACTACCTTACTTGGGTTCTTCCCTCGGCTCTGCCCTTACTATAGGGTAAGGCCAGGAGAGAATCCCACTATATTTTTTCACCTTTTGGTGATTCTTTACTACTTTACTTTTCCCCTCATCTTTTCCCTTGTCAAAGGGTAAGGCTGGGAGAGGAACTCCTTACTTCTTCACCTTTTGGTGATCTGTGTTGTTGCTCTATGCTCTCTCCTAGGCTCTACCCTTGCTATAGGGTAAGGCGAGGAGAATATCTCTCTACTTTCTTCCACCTTTTTGGTACTCTTTTACTTATTTTCTTCACTCTACTTCTTTTGTCACATTCGATCAACGCCAACATGAGCGGTTCACTAGTTAGTTCGTCGCTCCTGTTGGGGACCATTTGTTGACCGTATTTTTCTCCAACCATTGGGTCAAGGAGTTTGACTTGTTCAAACTGACCAAGACATGCCCCAAGATCATCTCCCTTGTATTCATTGGGTCAAACAAAATTTGCTAAGCCAAGACCAGGGCCCTGGGTCAACCTGGTTGACCAGGTCAACCTGGGTTGACCAAAATTGACCCAATACTCTCTCTTTTGGTTTCAAATTAAATCTAAGGCTTCTTACATTCAACTCTCCCCTCCACTGGACTCAGTGGGTTAAACCCAACCCATTGGGCCCATATCTGTGCCCTGGGTCAACTCAGGTTGACCCATTTGGCTCTTTTTGAGCCCAAATCAATTTCAAATCAGTTCAACCCTTATTTACTCCAATCTCTCACCCCCTTAGGTCAAGTTGACCATATTGACTGGGTTGACCTTTGACTTTGTCAACTCAAGTCTTATATGGTCAAATTTGACCAATATAGGTCAAATAAAAGCTCCTAAGTGCATTAAATTCATTCCTAATTTGTTTTAATTCAAAACCACAGCCCATTAAGTCTTATTTCCCCACTAAATCAATTTAAATTTAATCCTAGCCATCCATAATAGATCTAGGGGCTTTAAATAAGAAAAAATTAGGGCTTTTCTTGGACCTTTTGCTCATATCTTTTTCCCTACGTGCACCCAAGCCGAGAGATTTGGTTTGTGAGCTCCTCCCATCTCCTTCGACACCTCCCAACTCAAATCCACCGGCAAAAGCTCACCGACAACGATCCTCCGGTGAACCTAAGGCCAAACTCTTCTTAGATGAATCCATGTTTATCTAGAGTTTTTGGAACACAATTTTTTCTACAAATAGGAGCATGGATAATCTATAAATGCAACAAGACCATATAAGGTTCAAACCATTCGTTAAATCAATGTAAAACCTTAACCCTAGTATAGGACACTTAGAATTAATTATCTTTATTCACACCGCATTTTAGAATGTCATTTTTGTCCCTAATTGATGCTCTTCATTAGCACTACTTATGTTTAAAATTTCATTAAATTTCATCATGTAGATCGAGAGAATGAAATGAATTATCATTTTAGGGTTTCAATTTCGTATCATTTGTATTGTGGACGATCTGGGCCATTGATCTTAAGATAAACAACTTCAATCTCGCCGCTCTATCATCTTCTTTGACCGCGAGAGTAGATCCCACAGTCAGTTGTTTGGTCCAGCACAATCTGAGCCGTCGGATTAATATAACACTTGATCCAATGGCACGCGGTGTTGCTGACTGTTTTAATTAGATGCCACGTGGGTCCCATCGCCGCCAAAATTAACGGGCAAAGATTGGCGGCAGCGCCAATCATTTCCCAAGATTAGGCCGCCGCCACCGTAGTCCGCAGATCCAACCTAGGGACGCGAAGTGTCACCCGGCCGGTTTCTTTGGATTTAATTTTTTAAAATATTTTTTTAAATCTAATTTCATTCAAAATATCATTAAAATTTGTATTTTAATCCAAAAAAAAGCGTATAATATATTGAATAGTTCATATTTTGATCCTCTTTAATAAAAAATAATATCAACTAAAAATATCATATATTTTTTAAAATATTATTAAAATAGCAATATTAATATTTTATTATTATTATTATTATTATTATTATTATTATTATTATTATTATTATTATTATTATTATTATTATTATTATTATTATTATTATTATTATTATTTCTTGAATTTTAAAAAAAAAATTTATTTTAATTTAAAAATATTTTCAAATATTTAAAATTATTTTTTTGGCATATTTGTTGCACTATTTAATTAGTATATTATTTAAATTTTATTTAAGTAATTAATATGCTAATTATTTTCAAATTAAAAATTATTCTAAAACCTTTTTGAAACCCCATTCGAGCGGCCAGTGCATCTCCCACATAGTTATATATGCCTATGCATTGAACTATTTTTTAAATTACATTATGTATCAAACTAATATATAAGTTATCGATATTTTGAAACTATTTTAAAATTATCTATTTTAAATTCCCTAATTGTTGGGAGATTCACATTGTGGAATTTTAAACTTAGGTTCAAACATATGAATAACATTCATGGGGAGGTGGATTAGGGGATGATTGAGTCCCAATCATTCACTAATCTCACCGATAAGCGTGCTTACTTTTCCTTTTATTATCTCTTGCATGTGTAGGACACACAAGCAGTTAGTTTAGGCCCTCCTAGATCTTAATATTAGTGTATTTATTATTTCATACATTTCCACTCATTTTATCAGGGGGTTAGTCCAAAAATTGATTTAAAACCAGCTTAACGTAGTGACACCCTAAGGACAATAATTAAAGACTCGTCTAATGAACTTAGAAAAAATATAGGAGATAGGATAGATCCCTAATTTATATAAAACTTTTAAAACTTAAACTTAGTGAATTTCTAAACCTCTTAGAATTTTATAGGAATTTTTAGGAGTCTTTAGACCCCTTAATTAGCAAACCCTAATTTACATATTAATTTGGGTCCAATCATTTCGAAAAATTCTAATAAATCAATTTCAGCTCAAAAAATTCCCCATAATACTTTGAACTCTTCATAATTTATCCCTTAATCTTAGATAATTATGGCCTCTCAATTGGACTTTAATTTGAGCCTTAATTTAACTTTAATTAAAAATTACCTTTTTACCCTTATTAATTAATTAAAAATTATTAAAAAAAACTAAATTTTCCCCAAACACTTAGAAACATCTTCTTAGGTCATTTCTAACCTTTAGGGATAATTCCAATTAGCTTGGAGCTGATTTGGATCAAAATCATAAAATCACCCGTAATTAAATAATTTTTAATAATTCCCTTAATTACCCGAAACTTCTAAAAATCATAACTTAGCCTAAAAAACTCTAAATCCAGTAAACTCAAAGCTTAACTACTCTAGCTCTAGAATCAGGGCCAATATCTAAACTATCCAAAGCCACACAAGCCTACTACACACATATAAATGTGTTAAGGCACCACTTCTAGCTCTAGAATCAGGGCCAATATTTTCTTTTCTTACTACTATGATGTGATATTTTTGTATGTGGCATGTGTGTTGATTGCTTTGATTTGTTCTGATATGTTCTAATTGATGTGATGCTTATTTCATTATTATGCTTTCTATGCTTTTCTTATGATTGATTGTGCATTAGATTGCCCATGGGCTAGGGCTGATTTTATACTAATTCAGTCTTATGTAGGTGGTCATGCTCGTGTTGTGCTAAAATAAAGGGGACCATAATCATTAATGCTTTAATACTAACATTATTTTCTACAGACGCTCTAGAGACTGCTTAGCCCCCTTTAAATTAAAAGAGTGTGGCCAAGTGTGTTTACTTTTTTGTATATACATAATTACTTAGATTGTTATATAAACTACTTAAGATTTTTATTAAGATAACTATATAGGAGTCCGGGTCTAGATTTTCTATTTTTTAAATATAATATAATTTGTTATTAATTGAGTTGTGAAATTCTTTAAAAGTTTAACATTTCAAACACTTGGTACCCAAAGAGAATAAGAAAGGCCCCTTCTCAGGGAATTTCTTAGTCATTTGGGTACCCTTCCGGAGGATGAACTAGACATAGCCGGAAGGAGATGATCCAAAGGGAGAAGATCTGGAGAAGGATGATCCACTCAAAGATGGTGACTTGAAGACTAAATGCCTAACTTTTAAGACTTATGTCATTTTATAGGAATAGAATCTAGATTGTTATCGGCCGAGCCTAGCCACCACTACTTTTCTGTAGACTTGCCATAGACTTTCTTTACTATACTTTTTAGTGGATTTATATTGATGTGTTTACATTGATTGCGTATTAGAAAATTCCTACTTTTTTAGGTTTCTTTCTTGCATGTACGTGACCTATTTTTGCTAGGCTCTTTAGGGCAAAAATTATTTTTCTACTCATAACTAAATTCTTAAATTTTAAGAATTATATAATATAGAAATCTAACCAGCTAGGGAACTGCAAAAATCACCCTGGGTCACATGCATACTACTGTATTCTTCTCTCTCCTTCTAATAAGAAACCTCCCTGCTTGTGGGTTGAGTCTGATAATCTGGCCTATGAGGATGAAGTGCTAGACCTGGGGAGGCACAATCTTTTTTAAAAAAAAACCTATTTTCTATAAGCCTATTTTTAAAATCTCAAGCATACATAATTTGAGCCTTTTCAACTAGCATGCATTGCATTAGAAATCAGTTAAATTAAAATTTGATTGCATTAGCTCTATAAGCATTCACCTTTCATAAGTCTATGGCCAATTAGGAAATTCTCTAGATGTCAACACTACTTTCAAAACATTCAACCTACCTACCTATCTTTCATAAAGATCGAATAATATGAATTTTATGCACTTAGGTGGTTAGCTGGCTTCCCTCTTTAGGCAGAATATAAGCCCAGGTGCATTAGCTAGGACATGGGTATTATTGCTGAGTATAATACTAAACTCACCTTAGATCTAGGATTCAAGACTACTACACTGGGTGTCTCATAGTATGCCTAAATAATGGATAAGTTTCTTCTCTTCAGGGGCTATAAATCCTACTTCTCCGCGTCATATAAATGGCGCTACTTCCATCCCTTTCTCTCTTTATGCTTTGAGTGTATGAGTTTCTTTCTTTCCTCAACTTTCTTAATCCCTCCAAGTGTAGAACTGAATTGTGCATGTTGACTAAGACACTTTAGCCCTTTCTTTCATTTTGAGTAGGAATTCCTAGTCTCCTCTTTTCGTACTAACCACCCTTTTCTGGAAGAATAATATTGAATCCTTAATCGAGAGTTTTCTTATTCTTAGGCCCTAACCTTGAGATGTAATTAACCACGGGGGCTTGTGCATGTGAGAAATGGAACTCCACCATCAAATAAACCCTACTCGAGTTGTTGTATTGGGGGGGGGGGACCTATTGTTACGATCAGGTCATATATATTACTACCTATCGAGGTGTGCTGGAGAGAGCCGCTATCCTCAATGGTTAGTCATATGTATGATCTAATATGCCCTTTCATTGGCCTATTTGCAAGGAGCGTGGAGGTCTCTATCCATCGAGATGGTGTGGTCATATCCCCTCTGCACTCTGCAGTCGGTGGTGACCTTTTGGAGGTCCACAGTTTGGTCCAACCTAACCTACGTCTACTCCCCGGAAACCTCCATTCCATGTATTTCGCAAAACCTTTAGTGACTCTCTTTTTTCCCCAATAGTTAGGTGGAGAAGCCCTTATAATATCTCTTTCATCAACCAAATGTGGTAGAGAACCGTAGTCCTTTTTCTTCCTCCATGAGACGCTTGGATCCTTTTTCACCCCCAGGTTATGGTAGATAACAACAAATCCTTTAACAGGTAGAGAATAATGAATCCCTTTCACCTTTCCCGATGTGATGGAGTAGGCATGTCCTTTAACACCAAAGAAATCTTCTTCTTCTAAAAATTTCCCTGAAGATAAGCCTTGACTATGATGGTACTTAGGTGCAAGTTCTCCAAAGCAACCATGTAAAACTCCATGTCACACTCCCTTGAACCCCACAAGGATCTTCTCGCTCTCTCAAACTCCACCCTTTCTTTTCTCATGCTCAAGGCTCTCTCTTCAAGTTTTCTCCATAAGAAAAAAATGAGTCAATGAATGCCAAAGATACATACTAGGTCTTTTAAGAAAGCTTAAATAGAGCATTTTGAAAAACCTTAAAACTCAATTTTGGTAGCACTAATCGTCAAGTATGATCTTAGGATTGTCTTGTTTGATTAGTTCAAAATAGCTATTTCATCCATTACGAATAGCATTGCCCTATACGATCCATTCAAGTGTTTATATTAATCGTCATGTATGTTTAAGAACATCGTCTAGTATGATTAGTATAAAAACATAGCTAATCATCATCTATGATAGGTGGCGATTAAATATCATACCATGTAAGAATAAGATCATCCATTATGATAATCTACAATTGTTGAAGGTTTGTGAAGGTTGTTAGACCTTTAAGAACTAGCCCAACGCTAACCAATAGGGGGCGGGGGTGAATTGGTTATTTTTAAAACACATTCTTTAGTAAAAAAATTTAAAAAATTTTTAAATCCATACATGATAATTGATACACAAATATAGAAATAATTAAATTTCATAACAACAAAATAAATAAAATTTTTGAACCACACATATAATTATAGAAAAAAAAGGACAAAAATTAATCATATATGAAATTTAACACATTTCTATTTCAAAAATATTAATTCAGTAATTTTTAACTTTATACACAATTTACCTTCACACCATTCATATGAATAATTTCATAGGGGTATAAGAAAAAGCTTATTATCATAGTTATGTCTAATACTTTTATAAGTAAACTTCACATGGATATTAAAATATTAGAATATATTTGCTACAAGAATAATTCTTACACTTGAACTTTTTCAAATTATAAGAATATGTTATGCATAAATGTACTATGCATATGTTCCAATGCTTTTTTAAAATTCTACTTTCACTTATAGCTCCCTTTAAGCCTCCAACACATTCCCAAGGCAAGTGAGGTCATAATAGAACATAAACATTTCACACTTACATAAATAATGGGGTTAGAACAAAGCAGAAAACCTCCAATATCCGCATAAAACAAGTAAGACTAAAAAGCCTCCCACATTTACATGTGGAAGATGGAGCAAGAATATAACTTATAGGGCCCTTGTAACATTTCAAAGAGTGCACTTGCAATCTTTCATATTTCAAAACTTCTTTAATGCTATGCCATGAAATATGTAATTTTAATGTATTAGAAAATAATTATTATTTCAAATATGAAAATGATGATGTATGATCTACAAGAATTACTAAATTGGGTTGACATTATATATGTAAAACCCTACACACTTAACATTTTTTCTAGTAAAAATTTTAGAAGAATATTCAAAGTAATATTTTTGGAGATTTAGAGAACTATCTTGGATACTTAAAATGCCTCGCTTATTTAAAATTCAAAGAAATTAGCACATAGAGAACTAACTGATAAAATTTAACTTCTAATATTCAAGTGTTCAGAGTAAAGTATTTTACAGTATACTGAAAGTTATGTGGTTAAAATTTTATAAAAGCAAAGAAAAATATATTTTTGTCTATATCTTATGATATACTTATTTGAATCTAAATCAAAGACAAGTTTTTAGAAGTCTACCTCCTACCTAATAAACCCCTAATTAGCCCAAAGAATGAATTCAGCTCCATGGCCTCTAAACCACTTTCCTCCTTTTCTCTCTCCTTCTTCTCTTCCTTCTCTAGTAATAATAAGGGGTTCGGGTGAGGGTTATAATATTAGAAATGGATTTAGATGTTTTATTTTTAAAAATATCACTTTTGAGTTGGCGATGTGGCGCTCCCTTATACAACACCATGGCACTCTAATAGAATATTCTAGAAGATCATAGATTCCCTTAAACTATGAACTAAGCACCATAAACCCTCCTTCCCAATGTCACAATAGTCCTTAAAATCTCCTTCCCAAATATAGAAGACAACACCATAGCGCCACCATTCTAAGTACCGCAGCGCACCAATGAATATTTTGCCTTCTATGGTTTCCTCATTCCTTTAATCTTTAATCTTATGTGGTATTGAATAGATAGTTAAGACTTATAATTAATAACTAGATTAAAATAAATGAAGATTCATACCATATTAGTTCAATCAGCTGAGTTTTGGGATAATATTTATTACACATGTTCCTTTTGAAGCTTCCATCTTTTAAGATTTTTAAATAAGAGTAAAACTTGTACCTTCTAAGGTTTATATCTTTCAAGGTTCTTGGACAAAACATACACTTTCTTTTGCAAGTATGTTATGAGATTTTTAAAAAGAATGTATACCTTTAAGGGTTTATACTTTTTGAGATATTTAAATGCGTGAATAATTTATTAACCACTTGCTCTCATTGAGTCTTTTTAGTGAATACCATATCCACTCATATCTTTCCATCAAAGCTTCCTTATAAGCATAACTTACAAGGGTTTGAAGTGGAGATCATGTTTGATGTTTACCCTCATAAGGTGTTTTTTAAATGAAAAGATAAAAATGTCTTTATTTATATAAAAAAATGTGGTTTGAAAAGGTAAATATCTTATCACCTCTAAAAGATATATATTACATTGTGATTCTTCTAAAAATTCTAATGAGATTAAGACTTAATTTTTTTATTTTTTTTTGTCTTGTTCAATGATGAAATTTTCTTTGTTGGATATTATGATAGCAATAGAAAGAAATACATGATATATATGCTAGCCAGGGTGAAGACTCCTAAAAAAATATGATAACATAAGTTCCTCCTAGACAAGACATCAATGTTTTCTCTTAGGATATTCATGAGGTGCATCAATAAAATGTGTTTTGGTGAAATCCACAAAAATTGTAAGAAGAATACAAGCTATTCCATTTGTACACCTTGTAGGTTACTAATGACACTTTTCCCCTTAATTGGGGAAAGCAATGATGCAATGTAGTAGGTATGATCTATGGAGGATGGATTCTATGATGTAATTTTGAAGAGCCTTAAGTCATGAGATTTATCGTCAAGAGATATATTTTTAGTACGTTTGATCATTTTACTTTGCGGAGAGGGGACCAAAGACCAAGAAGATTAATGTAAAACTTGGTGTTGATCAAAGGAGTTGGAGTTCATGTTGATGATGTGCATTATTCTTGTTGACAATAGTGTGTGTCAATTTTATTAGCAACAATAGTTGATGAAGTTGGAGGACACCTTTTTTGGTGTTGATGGCATGCACTAGCTATATAAATGATGGCATATATCGATATTATTGACGTTGATAAGTGATCAACTTGGTGGAGTAGGTGATGATAAACATTGCTATAAGGGGTAACACAATGTGATGAAGTTGGCATGCATCGATAGTGGTAAAAGAATGTAGTTGAGCAACGATAGTGAAAAAGATTGGTTTTGAGCGATAATAGTTGGGCAATAATGATTGTTAGTGGTGAGCATCAGCATAAAAACTCAAGTTGAGCTTCACAGTTTTTTAGATCTGCAATCTCTCTCCAATTTTAGCTCAAGGACCAAGCTCCTAAGCCCCACATCATATAAAGAATTGGAGGCTAATTATAATTTTTTAAGTGATATTATAATAATTTTAGCAAAAAACCGCAAAACACTACATTAAGCAACTCTTATTAACACCCTTGATTATTATTTCAGTATTTTAATGTCGTAATGACCTTAAAATTAACCGACCTTATGTTCGTTGGATTCATCTCGTAGAGTCTTTAATTTTAACTATAAGCATGCAATATTTAAAAATTCTTTGATCTTTCAATAATATCATGAAGTTTTTAATGATATTTCCATTATTCTATTTGGGTTTATTTGAATTAAGATCAAATTACCTTTTAATGCTATTAAATTTGCCATTGAAATATTTAATTTGATTTAAATTTACTATAATTGGAACTTAAATGATCATAAAATTAATTTTAAAATTTTCCAGTATCAAAATATAGATTTGATTGATGAATTTACTTGTAACGAATCAATTATTTTCTCATAACGTTAGTGTCCTCTATACGTTTGAGATGTACTATCCTTATCCCTCATCCTTCGATCGTCAAAATAAATAAATAGATTAAATTAAATTGAAAAAAAAAAACACACACACAATGGCATAAGCCATGGGCCCCACAGATGGTACAGGGTACAACCTTAATGGTCCCCTCCACCTTCCGTCTGTCTCAATCCACTATACTCAGATTCTTCCCTTCTCTCACCATTTCACCGTTCTGCTTCGCAGACTCATCGTTAATCCACCTTTCCTTCTCAAAACTCCACGCGGCAATAACCTTTCTCCTCACCATTGTCACGAGAAGCTAGCAAAGCGCTTGCTTGCGGCCAGTTAAATTTTCCTCTTTTCTGGCGGCGATGAGCCGGAATCAGCCCAAACTTAAGCCGCCGCCGCGACCCTTCTTCTCCTGTGGGATCTTCCGCAACTGCACACAGTCAGTCCTCAGTCCTAGAACTCCCCCTAGCTCAGCAGCTGCCTTCCTCCAACAGCCATTGCCTCCCCCTCCTCCTCCTCCACCGCTGCCTCCTCCAACTGCGGCGGCTGCTCCTCTTCCTTCAGTCGCCGCTCCTTCGTCAAGTTCCTCGTCTTCATCCTCCTCTGCATCCCACAGCTTCACTCAATGGCGTTTCCCTCTCCAGCACAGCCACCACCACAACCAGCCGCCGCCGCCGGATCCAGAATCCAACCGCCCTCCCTCCGCAGACTCAGCATCCACCTTATCCATCGATCTCGCTGAAGCCTTTCACGCTTCTGAGCTACATTTTAGCGCCGGCGATAGCCTTCACGCCCTCCGTCTTTTGGAGCGATCGCTCGCGACAGCCAGCCCCTCGCCGCCGGCCCCTCCTGCATCACCAGGGGTTATGGCGGGTGTGGTCACAGCTCTCAAGGTAACGGCAACGGCTCGGGCAGCGGCAAAGGTATTGCTAGCTATGTTATTGGCGGAGGGAAACCGACGGGTAGCAGTGGAAGCTGGAGCGGTGGCTGCTGCTGTGGAGGCGGTGGCTTCCGCCGGATCAGGGGCCACTACGGTGAAGGAACGCACGCTAGCGGCGCTGGAGTTGCTTTGTACAGTGGAGGAAGGCGCGGAAGAGGTGAGAGAACACGCTCTAGCGCCGGCGGCACTCGCCGGATCTGTCGAGGAGATGACAGGAAGAGGAAGGGAATGTGGGATCGGGATCTTGGCAGCTATATACGGCGGCGAGAGGGCGGCGGAAGCGCCGTCAGTGGTGGCGCATGCAGTGGTCGTGGCGCTACAAGGAGAGTGTAGCACTCGGGGGAGGAGGAAGGGAGCGCAGCTATTGCGCGCGCTGAAGGAGAGAAGTCGACTAGATCTCGCCGCCGTCCGGGATGATTGCTGAACCGTAGGATCGAGGGTTATGTTGGGAGGGTAGATGGCTGACGTGATTGGACGGCTGGTGCTGCATTGTGTTCATGTTTGAATGATTGATTGCTTATGCATGTTTAATTTGTTGCATTGTTTAATGATAATCAATATTAGATCTATTTATAAATTAAGTTTCTTATATGTTTGGGATTTTTTTTTTTTGGGTCCTTAAAAAATTAATGATAATAAACTATGTTAATTAAATTATTATTTTTTTGGTAAAAATAATAATATTTAGATTATTTTATTTTATTTTTAAGGAAAACTTCAATTATGGATGTTAACCTTGGAGTCTAAAGGATTTCATTTGATTATATCTAAAAGTAAATGAATGGAGTATAATTTTAGTGGTAATATATCTAGGACAGGGATTATGCTTGAGGGGATAAAGTCATTAAAAAGAAGAGGGATTGTGACTTGAAGGGTAAAGTCATTAAAAAGAAGTATGTTTTAGATATATCAGCTCTATTGTTTGATTGAAACGATTGTGAAATAGATGTGGACAATATTAGTAGAATTCAAGTTGGATGGTTGAAGTGGAGGAATGCATCAATATTGTTGTGTGGTGATAAAAGAAATTCCTCTAACTTATGAAAAAAATTCAATAATATAATGGTGAGGCCTGCAACGCTTTATTACGCAGAATGTTGGCCATTAATAGAGATGCATAAAATTAAGTGTAGCAGAGATGAGGAGGTTTAGGTGGGTGAGTGAATTTGAACTTATAGATAGCACACTGGTGAATATATATATATATATGTGAAAATGTTGTAGTGGCTCCATTGATAGATAGGATTTAAATGAGTCACCTTATATTATTTGGTCTCATAAAACTTCGGCTTTAAGATGACTAGATTATGAGAGTAGATGTATTAGATTTTGTTTATGTTACGAAAAGTAGAGATAAACCTAAAAGACATGATTAGGAATTTAAAAATAATAATTTTTTTATTAATTTTAAATGAGAATTCAATTCTTAATAGGATATAATGGAAAAAATGATTTATGTAGCCAACCCAATGAAGGCTTCATGTTGTTTTCAAAATATATTCCAAATCTTTAGTTTAATTAATGCCCTATGATTTCCACTCAATAATGACCAATTTATTTCTACCAATATAAATTATAAAATTGGAATATTTATTTAAACTCTAATTGGGTAGATAATGTGGAGGATTGATTTGAGAAAATAATAGGCAAATTTGAGCACATAATTGTAAAGTGTTAATGTATATCATCAATTCACAATGTTATTGCCAGCTACGAATGAGTCATTGTTGGATAGGTGGAGAAGGCAGTGATGGGATGGAAATAACTCAAAGAATGTTTGAATCTAATAACTCTTTTAACAGAACTCATGTTGATAGTTATGTGGATTATAATAATGTTGTTGGGGTTTTGCTTTGATTTGGTTTTTTAATTTGATATTTATTTGTTTTATTTAAGTTTTATTTCAAATTCAACTTGCATCACAACTTTTTGAAAAAAAAAATTGGATAAGAAGAATATTCAACTTTACATCTTGTTTATTTAAATTTTATTTTAAATTTCATTTAGATATTTATTTACACTACTTGAAATGAAAATCAATATTTTACTTAAAATTATTTTTTTCCTAAATTACAAGCAATATTTACAAAAAAAATCTTAAATTTAAAACAACAAAATCCGAGCTTTATAAACAAGCCAAGTTCGAGCTTCTTAAACAAGTTGAGTAATCGAACCAAGTACAAGCTTGAAATATTTACAAGTCGAGTTCAAGCTAATTATATGAGCTTGATTTCAAGTTTGAGCTCACTTTGAGCTAAATGAACTCAGCTCGATAATGTCACTATTTGGCTCGACTCAACACATTTACAACCCTAGAAGGAACGCTTCTAAGAAATATATGTGGAGAAAATAAACCACCAACCAGATTCAATATTCATTTATTTTGTAATTGAATACGGCATTGAGAATAAAGTACAATCTCGGGTGACTCACACAATATTCTACAATGGATTCAATATCAAAATAGGGTTTTGGAAAATGAAATTTCTTAAATTAAACATAAAAAGAATAACATATCATCCCGAAAGGTGATTATGAAATTCTAAAGAATGTTTGATTAAAAAAGGATTGAGTTTTTAAAAAAAATTAATTTTCTTTGAGAGAATTTAATTTCTAGAATTTTAGTTTTGAAATCAAACACGTCATTATGAATAATATATTACCTCAGGAGGTGATCATATAATTTTTTATGGGTTCAAATTATAAAATTGCAAGTTCACCCTAATTATCATAGTCAAACTTAGGGAAGAATAATATTTGATTTCGAAGGATCAAAATGATATTTGATCGAGTGTTTGGCATAAATAATATGAATAAAAGATGATTAATTTTATAATCAAAGTCATTATAATAGAATGATATATCTTCCCAAAGAAAGAAAATATCATTCACTATCAATCATTTGAATATAATGATAATGATCGTTGAATTTAATTTTTCTAAAGAGAATTAATTGGATTTTAAAAACTTAATTTTAAAATTTTGATCTGGATTCTAAATCTCATATGATCATAAGCTCTCGTAGTTAATTACATCTTGGGAAACATAAGTTTTCTATGAATACTCTCGATTAAAAAAAAAAAGTAGAGATTTCATTTTAAATTTTTAAAGATTGGTGTCAAATGAGTGAGGATTGGAAATTCAACTGGGATTATATCAAATTGTAATACTTATTTCTAGAGGTCAACAGATGAAGGTAAGAGGTGCTTTGTGATTCTAAAATATTTTAGAAGCACCACAACTTATCCTAAGTATCAAGCTTAAATTTTGGATTGAAAGAGATTTAATTTGAGTTGTCAATTTTATTAAAAAATTAAGATTCAATTCTCGGAAGGTTGAGGTCTTATAGTCTAAACTTACCTTAGAACCTAAGTCAAAATTAGGCAATGAAATTCATAAACTCAAACATAACTAATGCAGTATAAATCTAGACTTATCCCGACCTGGATTGGGTAGTCAGTTAATCACCTAGTCACTGCAAAATTATGAGTCTGGACTTTAATAAAATAGTGGTAGAAACATTGTTTAGTTAATTATATAGAAATGGGGCTAACATCTAGAGCATATCATAATTGGTCTTTTGTATTATGTTGGTTAAATTGATGCTTAAAATAAATGCAATTAATTTTTTAAATACTTTTAAGTTTGTATCTACTACGATGCATGCAAGTCAACTTAATAAAATGCTTAAATCAAATGTGAAACAGTTTTAAAAAGTCTTATAAATTGATTACTTCCTAGAAATTACACAATTTTTCCTTGATAAAACTGCACCCTAATAGGTCAAGGGGTCTACCAGAACCTGCAAGCGAGGAGGTGTCTAACAAGGAAAAGAATATATAATATGATATATGCGACCCTCAGCGATTCAAGCTTATTTCTTAAAATCATTAGAGTTTCTATCTGAGCATAAATTTTTTAAATTTAATTAAGGTAAAAAATATTTTATTGTTCCCTTACAAGCCTCCGATCGAGTTATAGGCTAAATAAAACTACGACGTGCAATCGTAAAAAAACTAAGAAAACTTACAATCTTAATCATAGGCAAAGTAAACAAATCAATCAAAACAAATTAAACTAATTAAATAAATTCAACACTCCATGTGACAAGTGCCACTTAAAATTATAACCTAGGATATGTAGAAAGTACAGTGGCCTAGTATCACTAATAATAGCTAGAATTATACTCCTAAAATTCAAGTGACTTTGAGAATGAGATTCTTCTTGATCTTCACTTCTTTGTACTTCTATGATCTCCTTAAATATGTTGGGTTTAGGGTATGTAGAAAGTATAGTGGCCTAGTATCACTAATAATAACTAGAATTCTACTCCTAAAATTCAAATAAAAAGAAACTCCCTCCTTAAATGGGATATTTTCTTTTCTTTTTGGATTATCAAAGTATCCTAATATGGATATCAAAATGAAAAGGGTCTCTCCCCTAGGTGATATCACTCTTCTCTTAGAATTTTAAATTAAATATTTAATATCACTTCTCAAAACACTTTTACAACTTTAAATATAATTAAATTACATTAAATGAAAGTTAAAACCTAGACTCAAATAATATGTAGGTTTATCCTACATAATTAATATTTAAATAATCTCAAACAGTTATATATGAAAATTAAAATGCTCAAATCAACCACGCTTGATCATACACTTTTTTATTTAAAAGAGGAAATTAACATTCTGGATCACTTGTAAAAAATATCATTAATTTTTAAAAAATTAATTTATTCATTTTCCCCTTTTATTTTTAATATCTTGTATGAGCATAGTCACATGTATAAGATTGTATTAGCATTTAAATCACCCCTAACCTAAAGGTAAATATAATGCCTATCACATCAATACATAGATTGCAAAAAGTAAGTAAATAATCACATCAATTTATACTAATAATCAGCATGCAATAAAAACTTAAAAAGCTCGACATAATAGAAAAGTAAACACCACCCTAGCAAAAGACTAGAGTTAATTGTCCTAGAAAATCATTTAAAATGTGAGATATAGGCTGTGTGGTTTGGATATGTCTTATGTAAGGTAATTGATTAAAGTTATTTGAGGTTCTGATTCATTGAAGGCTTAAGGCAATTTTGATTCAAGTTTAGGTCTTAATATTTTTGAATTTATTTTATAATATATTTAAGTGTTAAATGATTACTACCTATGTTAAACCAGTGTCATGAAATTTATTTCACATTTCTTGGGGCTAAGTCAATAGTCTCATAGGCTAGGGTTACCTAATAGTAATCGATATAAATTAAGTAGCTTAATTCATTAAAGATTTAAAGATTGATAAATTTTAATTAAAGTGATTAGATGCTGGTTTTAATATTGGATTAATTTTTTCTAAATTTTTAACTTAAATATTGATTTTCTATAATTATTTAAATGTATTAATTAAAGGGATCAAATTTTGACTTTTTGATTAAGGTTACTTTCTAAAGTTTTAATATATTTTTAAAGACTAGACTTTAAGATGAGCAATTAGACTATAATTTTGCTAAAAATAGATTTTTTTCACATTTAGTTATGAATTGTTTAAGTTTGTATTGAAATTTGTATTAGAGTTGACTTTAACATTGACTTTTTATTTTAAGTGATTTTTTATAGTTTGATATTTTTAATAAATATTAGACCTTAAATGTAATTCAATGATTTTGAGTTTTCTCTATTTGAAATTTTTTAAAATTTTGATCTCATTTTGAATTACGATTGACCAAAGAGTTAACTTTTTGACTTTATCTTATTTCTGTTGGTTTATCATTTTTAGAAAATAGTAGACCTCAAATGAAGTTGATTGAAACTAAGTTTGGATAATTTGGAACTTTTTAGAATTAGTTATGATTTTTTAAATTTTGGTTATCTAATTATATTTTTTAATTATTTAATTAAGAATGTTTGATTGTTTCAATCCAAACTCATCCTAAACTGCATAGAATCACTCTCAAAGGTTGGGGATGATCTAGGAGTGTCTTTAAGTGTTTAAAATTTATTTAGAATTTAATAATTTTAATTATTTAATTTAATTAAATATTAATTTTTACTAAAACTTAAATTAAAGGTCCAGTGATGGGGCTTTTATTTTCCTTGATAGAGGATTGAATTTTGGTTAGTTTGATCTATTTTTTGAATTTTTTTAGATTTTTTATTTTGATTTAGATTTATTATAATTTTTTGATGTGTTTGGGTCCCTCACAAGCTTGAATTTAAACTTGCTTAATTTTATAACCTATTGAACTTCAAATTTAATGAAATTTAATTTTTAGTTTATAATGTTACTAAGTTCACTGTGGTTAAGTTTCACTCCTATTATGTGTGTATATAATTTCCTAGAATTTATCTAAGTTAACTAGACCTTATCCTTAATTATTTTCTTAGGTGTCATTACTGTTCAATTAGGTTCCAATCTCTTTCAAGCTAACCCTGATACTAATGCAAGCATACCTCATAAATTTTATAACCTAAATTTAATAATTTAGAGGGTTATAAATTTTTAAAGTTTTGGGTCCAAAATGGACCCATTAGTTTGAAAATTCACATCACAGCAATCTAATATGTATATGATCCTAGAAAAATTATAGTAAATGCCTAAGATACCCAAATATTTTATCTCCAAAATTTGAGTCCATTTTGACCAATATATTATGAGAAAATTGCTAAAAAGTGATTTTAAAAAAACTCATAATTCAATGATCAAAATACTTTGATTTTAATTTTAATAAATAGTAGGGCTCAAGCCCTTTCCAATGAGCATAAAAATAATTAATTTGGTAAAATTATATTTTCTATAAATTTTGAAACTTTTTGGATTTAAAATTGATTTTTTAATTAAATTTAATTATTTTGACCACAATGGCAATGGTTGTGTGTGACACGGTGCGGCACTATTATGGTCTTAATCCACGTATGTAACGATATTTGCTGTCAGATCAAGTGGGAGCGACGTGGAGGGCCCTGGTCGTGCCATATCGATGCAAGGAATCCCTGATAACCCGCATTCGATTTCGACTAGAATCTTGTAGTTCAGTAGGGGTGACGTATCAACTTCTGAGCCATCTGATCATGATGAAGAAAGGATCATACGACTCTGGTTCATCTAAGGAAAATCAGTTCAAATTGAACTAAAAAATTCAAACACTCATAACGTTCAAAATACTCATCCAAATTAGAGCAAATAGGAAATACATATTTAGGGTAACATAATCTTATAATACTTGGAGTTAAAAGGCTCCATGTATTGTAGATTTTCTATATTTTCAAATTGAATTCTAAACTAAAAGTTAAGATAACATACAATCCATTGTATGGATTTTAGAGTTTTTGGGCTTGTTGGAAAGCTAATGAGATCCTCTACAACTTTACTTAAGGGCTTAGGAGCTCCTGATGGCTAGATTGGAATATGCTATAGCAAATCCTCTCTCTCTCTCTCTCTCTCTCTCTCTCTCTCTCTCTCTCTCTCTCTCTCTCTCTCTCTCTTCTCTTCTCTAAATGGAGTTTTGAGCTTGGAAAAGGGTGGGGGAAAGTTTGGAAAGTCTTTGAAATAGTTAGAGAGGTTGGATGATGAATGGTATGTGCTCAAGGCTGTTGGAATTAGAAGTTTTGGTAGATATGATGAGATTTAAGAAGGTTTTTTGTCATTCTCCTCTTATCCCTAATGATTGCTATCATTAATTGAGAAATATAGAGGCTTTGGGTTGCTGCCAAGTACTCCTCACATTTATCCAAATGCATGGAGGCATGGAATTATTAAGTTGATTTGGATTATAAAGGTGGCATGGCCTCCTAAGCTTACATAAAGGCTTGTTTTACCATTCGACTCATCAAATCAGTCAACTTGACTACCTATGTGGCATGGAGGGAGGTATTGAGCTGATTAGAATAAGTTAGAAAGAGTGTTAAGGCCTAGGATTTGAAAGAGGAATATGATAGCTTAAGTGACTTTGACCAAGTATTCATAAGCTGGTCAAAGTAAGTTTGATTTGGCTTTATAGTGAGTTTTGTAATGTTTGAATCATCTTTTGAAATAGAATTGAAAACTTGAGGAAGTTGATTTAGCCAAATGGGTTGAAATGACCCATTTAAATACTTAAGAGACTATTGGGTCAACCTAGGTTAGGGGTGCAAAGAGTCGAGTCGAGCTCGAGCCAGGGGTTGTTCGAGTCGAGCTCGACTCTCAGATACCAAGCTCGAGCTCGAGCTCGAACTCGAGTCCAGCTCAAAATCTGAGCTCGACTCGTTTCGCTGTCGAGCGGCTCATCGAGCTCAATTCAAGCTCAAAATGTTGTCGCGTACTCGCCTTCGCTGCCGTGCAGATGTTCGTCGTCGTCGTGCTTTCAATCGAGCTCCGAGCTTCATCATCATGTCCAATGACGACGTCGTCTATCGTCGTTGTCACGCACTCAATCGAGCTCCGAGCTTTATCGTTGTCATCGTCCATTCCGAGCTTCATCATCGTCGTCGTCGCGTCTAATTTGTAGTCCCGAGCTTCATCGTCATGAGCTCCGAGCTCCAAACTCAATCTCGTCGCGTCCATTCTGAGCTTCGGCATCATCATCACGTTCGTTTCGAGCTTTGCCATCGTCTTCGCATCCGTTGTGAGTTCCGCCGTCGAGATCTGATCCGTCGTCGTCATCCCGAGCTCGATCCCATGAATCTGGCCCAGTCGAGCTGCTCGTCGAGCTGACGAGTCGGGTCGGATGCCTATTCGAGCTCGAGCTCGTTAAGCATTCGAGCTCAAAATTGTGTTCGAGCTCTACTCGCGAGCTCGTTTAGCTCGGCTCGTCGAGCATGTTGTCGAGTCGAGGCAGAGCAGGCTCGCGAGCTAGCTTGACTCGGTTGCTCCCCTAACCTAGGTTGACTTGGTTACCAGGTTGACCCAAGAAATGGGTTTGGATTCGATGGGTTTGATTTTGAGTATTGGAGGTAGTCTCAAGGTCTAGGGAGGTCATTTCAGTCAAATTGACTATTTGGACCCTTAAAAGGCTATTTTTTCAACCAAGTTGACATAGGACCTGGTTTGGGTCCAATATGTTTGAAATGACATTTAGAGACCATGGAGGTGGTCCCATGATTTGGATTGGCCATTTTAATAAAAATTACCTAGTTGGCCCTTAAGGGATATTTAGGTCAACCATAGTTGACTTGGTCAACCAGGTTGACCCAAGGTTTGGGTTTGAGTCATATGCACTCCTAATAGTGTTTATGATGCATTGGAGGAGGTTCCAGGTTTTGATTTAAATGGGACATGTTGAAGTTTATTAAAAAAACTCCAAATTTTCCCTTAAGAGTTATTCTGCTCATTTTGACCCCTGGTCAACTGGGGGCTAAAGTGGGTCCACCAAAATGATATTTACTGGTCAATATATTATGATCAAGGGTCTAGATGTGATAAGAGACTTTAGAAAAGGCTTTAAGGTTAAATTCTACTAGATGGCTGGTCTAGTGGCATAAGCCTTAAATATGTAAAGGTTTTATACTCTTTGGAAATAGATTTAGTTTATGAGGCTATAGGTCTTAGAATGATTTCAAATTTAGAAGGTAGACCCTAAATACATGCCTGATCAATATGCAACTAATAGATTATAAATCAAAGGTTATTTGACTGGGGTTTTAAATGTTTGAAAATTCATTGAAAAAGACTTTAATGACTTAGGCCTTTATCCTTGGATTTTTGTCTGGATTTTGGGGTTTGAGCTAGATTTTGGATTTAAATGTTTGAATTTGAATTTTTCAAATCATTCATAATCATTTAAATTATTGTTAATGATTGGGATAGGGTTGAGGCTAGATTGAAGGTTGGATCAAATATTAAAGTCAGGGTTTTGAATTGGATTGATTTGAGGCTTGGATTGAGGTTTGAATTAGAATCAGGATTTGAACTGGATTAAGGTTTGGATTGTGATTGAATTTAAGTTCTAGACGATTGAAACTTAGATGAATATTAATTATCAGATCAACAAGGAAGGGAATAGGATCGATCCTTGTCACCTCATAAAAAATGAGGTTAACAAATGTGTTTAAGAATAGAAATGGAGTTTTGAAAATTTAGCCACTCATTTCATTAGATTCAACAAGAAGTATACTACATCATTTTAAATGAAAAATGTGATATTCTTCAAAACATATAAAAATTATAATGAGTTTTATAAGATTCATCATTTCTATGATCAAATATAACAAAGAAAATGTTATATCATTAGGAAAACAATAATAACATTCTACAAGTATATTCAAAGTTAGAAAAAATTTTGAAAAGAAAATTTGTGTTCCCTAATATATTTTCTTTTTTTATGAAATAAAACAAGATTTTATTTTAATATGGAGTTCTCAAAATCCATATAGGGGTAGGCCCCTATAGTTAATTACATCCTAAGAGGGGTGCTCCTAAGAAAGCTCATAATTAAAGTAGCGATTCCATACAATTTTATTATGAAGTAAAAGACATGGAAAGAAGCTGGAATTTTTTTAAGAAGAAAGCTCGATGTTGAATAGTTCTTAGCGAATCAAAGGATAAAAATTAAGAGGTTTTGAATTATGAGAAGCTCAAAAACAACCCGATTTATCCTATGTTAGGTTTTGTATTTTAAGAGAGTATTTTTATATTTGAGTTGATATTTTATTATAAATTTAGTATTATATTCCTGGAGAATTATTGCTTAAGATTTGAAAAATGCCTTAGAACCTAGATCTAAATTAGGTACTACAAAGTAGTACACCCAAACCTATCTAATAAAGTGAAATTCTGGACTTACCCAAGCCTGGATTAGGGAGCCAGCTAAGCACCTAGATGCTTTAAAATTATATGTCAGGTCTTTTATGACAGATGGGTAGGGACGTTGTTTAAGTTTTGAAGAATTGGGATTGACATCTAGAACAAATTTTGATTGACCCATTTACTCATGTAGGATGATTTGATGCTTGAAAATAAAATGCAATTAAAATTTTAGACTCTTTTAATTTGTATCTAATGTAATCCATACTATTTAACTCAAATGTATAAAATGATAAAATAGTTTTAAAATCAGGCTTAGAAAATATATTTTTCCTAGAGCGTGTACATCATCCCATTGACAGAGTTGCATCCTAATAGGTTAGGTGGTATGTGAGAACCTGCGGGCGGGGAGGTACCTAACAAGGAAGACAAGATAATAATATGCATAAATGCTAACTCTTGATGATCCCGAGCTTACTTCTATAATCATTAGAATTACTATATTAGCCTAAAAATTTAATTTAAATTTTAAGTATAAAGATTTTATTCATACTATCATGAACCTCCGATTATATCCAGCTAAAATTAAACACATCATGTAAGAAACAAATATAAAAAAAAGGAATTTCTATTATACAAGTAATGTAAATAATCAATATCAAATTAATAAATTAAATATCCATATGACAAGTGTCACTTTATTTATAACATAAGGTCTACAGAAATTAAAGTGGTCGGGTACCACTGACAATAACTCGAATTCTAATCCTAAGACTAACGCAAGTGATTTTTAGTGGGATATTTTCTATCTTCGCTTCTTTGTCTTCTCTCCTCTTGCAAGCTCCTTGGATTCGTCAGGTCTAGATATCCAAATAAAAGAAATTCATCCCTGATTTTTTTTCCTCTTTGGATATTAAAGTCATCCTAACTTGGATCTCCAAATATAATAGAACTCTCCCTTAAGAAATGTCCGTTTCTCTTGGGATTCCAAGTTGGATGTGATATCTCACCTCAAATTTATACTTTCATAACACTTAATTTAATCAAATTATATTATATTTCAAAAATTAAAGAAATAAAACTAGATTACCTTCATGATTATCTTAAGTAATTAAAATTAAAATCATTCCAAGTAGTTATATATATAAGATTAAATTTAAATTATAGTTATACTTGGCTATACTTTTTTAATTTTAAGGGGGCTTAACATTTTGTACCTGCAAAAAAATATGTTAGTTTAAATCTTTAATTTTCCATCATTGATTTAGCCCTATATGAGCATGTCCACTTGTAGAAAATCTTATGAGCATCTAGATTATTCCTAACATAAGGTAATTTTTCTTCCATCATATCAATTCACAGATTATAAGAATAAATAAATAAACATATCAAAAAAAAATAAACATATCAATAAATCAATTTTATAAACAACAACAATGAAAATTATGAAAAGCCCGGCACAAAATAGCATGAAAGTAAATATCGGCCTAACTTAAAGATATAATTGGTTATCCTAACAAACAAATCTAAGTGCATATAGCAGGCTAGGTGGCTTAGGGATATTCTAGTTTATCATTAGTTGAAGTTTTCTAATCGATTGAGTTTAGTTTGTTGAAAGGTCAATAGAATTTTATGTTCAAATTTAAGTTTTAGTATCTTTAATATTTTGATGCCCATTTTTAGGTTGAATTTTAATTATTATAGTTGATTAATGATTAATTATTTAGAGAGTTTTATTAATGTATGTTTTAAAAATGTGTTTTATGATTTTTTGATAAAAAACTTTATTTTATTTAATAATTTATTGAATTTTAAATGCTTTATGGAATTTTCTTTCATTATTGGTTTAATATTTGACATGTTTCTAAATCTCATATAAGATTTACATATTTAACTTATCATGAAAAAAAGTTATCAAATTTTTAATTTTTTTTTAATTATCTATATATATTTATTAATATGTATTTATGATTTTAATATTCATGTTTAATCCTTATATTGATATGGATTTTTGTTATTATTTGTTTATGTAAAGAAAATGAGTTCTATTTAAATGTTTTTTATTTATGATTTTGATTAATATTTATGTACTTATGAATTTTATTTTTATTTTATGATTTTTAATATTTTATTGAATAATGTTAATTCTATTTATGATCTTAATAATCATTTATATACATCTTCTGTTTTAGTTTAGGGGTCAATTTATTTTTACTAAATAAATGAATGTTATTTATCATTTTTTATTTTTAGTTTGTATAATTCTTATGGTTGGGTTGAATTATTATGTTAAAATTTAATAGGTTTTAAATGATTTAAAAACTACTTATCTAATGGTGGATAAATTAAGGATAATCAAAATCAAATTCTAGCGCTTCTAATTACTAACGTAGTCGCCAAATATGCAATCGATAGGTCGGGTTGTAACTAATAAATTAATATTAACCTACAAATTAAATTCAATGATAAGATGCATAAAAAAAAGACCAAATTAAATTCAATTATAAGAGGCATAATGACGTAAAGACAAGGGTTTTTATAAGGCCCAAAGGATGGGAGAGAGAAAAACACATCATGGAGTTTTATTGGCCTTAATGCTATCTATGTTTAGAGTACTCACCTGCATCTAAGCCAATGTCCAGTGATATCTGGCCATAGCACTTTCATCCAGTAGCAATAGAGGTGACTGATCTCCTTTCATTCCTCTGTTTATTTGATCACCACCATTTCTCATAGTTTATGCTAACAAAGAAAGTAGAACAGTGATCCGAGCATGTTTAATAATTACTATAGAAATAATTGAAAATTCAATTTAAATAAAACATACCTTTTTTGGGCTTACACATCGGCTCGGCTGACTTTTACTTTTGTAATTTTTGATTTCGAAGATGATTTATATTGTTTTCTAAAATTTATCCCGATGCACAAGAAGGAGAAAGAAGAAAAAGAAGAAAGGGAGGGAGAGAAAGAGAGCTAAGCATTTCTTTAAAACTTTACTTTGTACCAAATACTTAAACAACTCATTTTCCAACATTTACAAACTTCAATACACTCACTTCCCCCTCCTAAAATATATGCATTTCTATACAAATAGCTTTTCAAAATACACACTTTTCTTTTCAAAGTTCATGCACTTTACTTTTCTACACACACACACACAATTCACATCTCATATACACATGTCTCACTTTAATCACACATTTTACCTTTCAAAACATACACTTTTCAAATAAAACACTTTTCAATATGCATACACTTCACTTTTCACATGCTTTATTCTTTCAAAATCTATACATTTTCCAACACACACATATCTCAAAACCATACACTTCATTATTCAACTCTTGCACGCCTTTAACTTCCAAAATTTTTGCATATATCACTTTCCAAGATTTCCATGGCTCACTTTTAACATACACTATCCAAAACACTTCACCTTTCAAAATAAACACTTTTCAAAACACTCACTTTCTATTTACATCAAAATAATCATCTATAGAAAAAAAAAGAAAATTTTCCTACTCCCTCACCATTCATAACTTAAACTTTATATATATATATATAAGGTATGCATGTATATTTTAGATACCAAGTAAGCGCCCAACAACTTCTCTTTCAAGCCACCATATGAAGGGGAATTATAAAATGGAAGCAAAGTTTGACATTTTTGGAAAATATATAAGTTAGAAAATTCATAGAGATATATTTCAACTTTTAATCTAATCTTTAATTGTGAATAACTTTAAAAATGCACCATATAAAGCTGTCAAAATTAAAGTGTAGGCAGTTAATAGGTTCATAAGCATTCCCTTTAAATTTCATTAAGTTTTTTTTAGTTGGTAACTCGTAGGAAGCAAATGGCATTCCCCTAAGAAAGTTATTTTGAAGGAAGAAGACAGAATATGGACCATCAATCTTTGACTAAATAGTCCAGTTTTGCCGAACAGCTGATCCATCTAACCCATTGCATAGGATCCCACCCATAAGGCTCGTGATATACTTTCATGGATAAGTGAATATACGACATGCCAATATGTGGCAGACGCCGTCATGGCCAACTCTTACAATCTCCCGGCTGTCGCCCAGCTATCACCTACCACCGTCCCACTATAGCTCTACTATCGCCCCACTGTTTCACCACCATTTATTTGCCACTAGCCTATTTTCACCCAGCCGACTCCCTACCACCACTTGGTAGCCACTCCATAGTCGTAGTCAAAAAATTAAAAAAAAAATCTCATTCTTTAAGTTAAAAAATGCCATAAACTTTAAAATTCATTAAAACTTAATTTATAGACTAAATTTAATGATTTTGGGCTCTATGAAACTGGAACAATAAGCCCTACAATCTAATATTAACATAAATATAATTTAACATATATATAGAGAGTAATTTACATTTGATCTTGTTAGATATTTTTCAATTTACTACCCAATCATGCATTGTTATAGGCTCAAATTTAGATTGAGAAAACTAGGGGACGTTCCCTACTTCTCCTAATTTTCTCTAAGCTTAATAATCCCCCAAGTTTTGTATTTTATTTTTCAAATTTATGGGTTATAATTTGACCCAAATCTTTAAAATTTTAATTCTCTTAGTGCATGCAGGCCTATGTCATCTTTTTACATGCATCATTTTGCATTATTTACTTATATGTGAGTTGTCTTTGTGATATTTATGTGGGACATCATTTTCACATGTCGATTGGTGAGTTATAGCCCCCCCTGGGGCTTAGGAGAGGCTCCTTTCATTATGTCAGAGCATATATACATGTCCTACCTTGCTTTTGGGTTAGCTATAATTTTTCAAACTTTATCAAGACGTCTCTTATAATTATGAACAATTTGGCAACATTCACACACATTTTAGGCTATTTTTACTATTAGCAAAATATATATGATAGGTGTGTTAGATATTAGTCATAGGCTATACATATCACTAATAAAGCCTTCCTTAGCCTTATTGGTTAATGATTTCCCCCTCTGTGAACCTCATTCACCTTTATATGGTCAACTAGGCTTATAGTATAGGCAACCTCTTTGTGTCATGTGCATTAATTTCTTTTGCATAAAGAATACCTCGCTTGGAAGTTTTCTTTGATTTTGCTAATAACATACTTAAGAAACCATAAAAATTACCTTTTAAATGATTTTGAGCCTCCAAATTTTTATCTTTATGATCATATCATGAATGTGAAAAATAAAATAAAATCTGAGCTCTAGCATGTTAGGTTAATCTATGTGTTAGCTTTGTGTAGTGTGTCTCTCAAATAAGTGCTAGATTAAGCTCTATTGCTTCAACCTATTCTAGGATCCCATGTTTGAGTTGCATTTACTTTTTCAAAAATTCTAATATATATGTATATCTTTCATACTATATATTCTATCAATAAAGTTTATAGGATGGAAATCTTGAGTTGTGGGACTACATGTCTTAAGGAGGCTTAGGTCCCCATGCCTAGTATGATAATGCCATGAATTAATTGATGGAATATAGGTGTTAATTTACAAATCTACTAAAAAAAATCTATTTCAAAAGTATTTTCAAACATAATACGTGATGTTGGAGAAGAAAATGTACTTCAAATCAAAACTTAGTTCTTTAAACCATATTTGATTTATGTGTATTTTTGAATCATCTTCTTTGATGTTAGGTATATAGGTTGGAATCCTCGAGCTAAGGGATTATGTGTCCTAATCAGGCATTGATCATCATGCCCTTTGTTATGATGCAACACACCTCAAAGGAAGGGAAGAAAGGCCCAAAGATTTACACAAATCACTCACTTTAGAAATTTAAAGCCATCCTTAGTAACTCTATCCAACTCCTTAACCACCTAAGTGTCAAACCTTAGGTCTGGTATAACCATTTTATATCCTTATATAATGAGTGCTTCATTCCTATTTCACTCTTTTAAAATTGATTTACTTAGACATAAGAAACTTAGGATTTTTGTGGTGGGCATTAAACCTACAGTACTGTATAACCTATTAGCCTCATCTCTAATCTTAAAAAATTGAGGGATTAGCCACCCATATAGCCATATAATCATTCTAGCCTTAATTAGGTTTAGGATTGAGGATGAGTTATTTACCCCTCAATTTTCTATAACTCTAGCGTAGGTTAGGGCCCATATATGTTACATTACTCATAACTTAATAATCAAAATAAAAAAGTTTAAAATATGATCATAATTAATTCAACATCAATGACTACTCACTTAAATAAAAATCTCTAGGTTAATAAATTAAACATTATGAACTAAACCTTATGACTTGAACTATTTACCCAAGTTATTCTAACTAGCTAACACTAATTTTGCACACACTTAGGTACAAGATTGAATACATTTTATAGGCATTCTAGGATTGGATGTAGTTAGGATATCATTTTTTTCGTATTACTTATTTTTTTACTTTGCATTTGTGATGCTATGATGTCATGTTTTATTTTGAATTATTTATGGTTGTTTTGTTTCTTATTTTATTGATTGATGAGTGGACACTTTCTTTTAAGGGATTAGTGTTTTCTTAGAAATATCTTCTACATATGGTCATGTTCCCAACGGGCTAATAAAAATATTTCCATTATCATTATAAATACGCTCTCTAACATGTATTTCAAGGATTGCTAAGCCCTTGAGAATGTGATCCTAAGGACTAGGTCGGGATATGAATATAACTAACTACTTTATTATAATTATGCTAATTTCTATTTTTTAGGGAGCTTATATAATTTTCTTTTTTATATGTAATTTTATTTAGAAAAGCTATAGGTTTGTGGATATTTCAGAAGGCAACACGCTAAACATATGAAAATTATTCAAGATCCCTACCATTTCAATAATACATACTTTTAGGCTAAATTATAATTATGGTACCACTCAGCTAACTATTTTACTTTTCTTGAGGTGTATTACATAATCCAAATACACTTCTTGGACTCCCATTTATTATTTATTCTTGGATGATTGGTGTGTTTATTTTATTTACATACTAGAACTAACTGCTTTATTAGATTTATTTGATTATTTTGATTGGGGGTCGTTAAGGTGGAGTCTTCACGCTAGGCTCTTGTTGACCTCATTTTTTTGTGCGATTTTCCCTCGAGTATGTTCGATCAGGCCAATTGAGTTTCGTCGAGCCTAATTCAATTCAAATCAATGCTGATTCAAGTTCAATTCTATTAAATTGACTTGATGAGACCTAATTGAACTCAAATCGACTCAAAATTGAGTCGACTTAGATTCGAGTGTGTTCAATTAAGCTATATTAATTCATCTTAGCCATGCCGAGCCCGATTCAATATGAATCAGCATCAATTTGAGTGTAATTTCATCATATTAGTTAAGTTGGTCGATCTAGCCCGAATTGACCTCAATTTGACTCAAAAGTAAGTTTGATTTGAGCCTAAATCTGAGTTAAATTAGCCAATTTGATTCAAACCAAAGTACAATTGACTTTTGACTTAATTCAAATCATTTCCTAAATCTAGTAGTAATTGCATGGACGGCTATGATCAAATGTGATTTTCATTTTAGCCGAAATCCCGCATTTCATATGATTTTCTGCGACAGAAAGAGAAATCAGATACAGATAGAGGAGAAGATGTCTGAGTATAGACATGATAAAGCGAATACAGAAGGACTCCCACCGAACATCCCCCTCTCTCTCGCGAGCTCCTTGTTCGCGAACTCCAGGAAGGAGCGACGCCAACCCCTCTCCCTCTACCTCTCGTCTGGTTCACACGCTTAGGAGGCGGAACCCTCTGCTCTCCCGCCTCTCTTGACCGAACGAACCAAGGAGGAAGCCTAAGCACTCTCCGTCGACCTCCTGCCCTAGCCATCGGCCGGCCCTCTCTCTACAGGTGATTTCTTCCCCTTCTTCTTCTTCTTCCTCTTATTCTATTCCTCCTCCTCCTCCTCGTAATCTTTCTTCTCCTTTCTTCTTCTTCTTCCAGATTTCTTTCTTCTTCTTCGTTTTCTTCTTTCCCCTTTTCCCTTCTTATCCAATAGATATGTCTTCATCAACATATTGATAAGAATTGCTTCAATTTCTGTTGCAGTGAGTTTGACAATGCATTCATCACATTTCTTGTTGCTTAGTTTTGTTATATTTACTTGGTTATCAAGCGATGTCTTAATCTTTTTGAGTGATTATGTTAGTTACTACTGGTCATGAGTAGTTTTGATTGTGTTTGAGTCTTATCCTTCTTAAAGAAATGGCATGAGGTTTCTGTAGTAACTCATTCATATTGCTATCCAACACTCCTACAATGATACTTCCTTTGCCAATGTTGTTGCTATTACAAGGATCTACTCATATTTAATTGATTGCTTACAATTACTAACTTTGTTAAATGTGTCATGGTGGTGGAAATTAGTGGTATCCATTCGAAGCATGCATGCAACTTGATGTAACATATTGCATGTATTCAAAGTCATTTAAAATTTACTTTTTTTTTTAAATGTGAAAATTGCATTCACTAAAATGTTTACATCATGTAATTTGTTCTCTAAAATCTAATGAGAGGACTATGAGGTTGCATGTAAGCAAAGTGCATTTATACTCATTCCTTTGTATCCGTCAAAAAAAAAAAAATTATGTGCTCGATCTCTTTTAAAATTGAAACTTGAAACTCATTTAGACTTTTCACTTGGCAACAAGACAAATGATTGTTACTAGTTTCAACATTCTCATTGAGTTATTGTCTCGATTTCTTCCCTATAATTATGAAGTTCTCTTTCATGTTTGATTTGCCTTCACATAATTTGTGCTTTTTGGTTTATGTACCTAAGCTTGAGCAACCTATTTTAATATATCATGTTGAATCTTGGATGATTATAGTTGTTCCTCTTCATTCCAAAATTTTAGTGAACTTTATATAGATTGTGTTGTGGTGAGCTTAACTAAATATGTGGATAGATTTTCTTTCCTTTTGTGGTTATGTGCGATTGTAGAGCATGATCTTCACATCGATTTGTTCTATGTATCTTTATAATTTTGCATGTTAGTTGCTCGACAAAATGCCTTAGTAAGATAATGTGATAATCAAGGATTTTATTTGTGCTGAAATTTTATGTGAAGATGCCCCCCTCATGTTAGGTTAAAGACTTCTCAATCATGAATAATCATTATACATGAATGTCCTGGTAGAACTTTGTGTTTTATGGTGAATGGTATGCCATTAGGGACTAAATCTACACCATGTTGTTCATGATTTATTGTAGTTTCACGAGATGGTAGAGATAGTAAACTCTTTTTTTATATAGTTCACTCTCCAAAAAAAAATCTGAACTTATTTACTGATTTGAATGCCTATTTCATGTAAATCGAAAATATTTCTGTTAACTATGTTCATCTTATGTGGATCTTCTTTCCTTCTGTGATTATTTATTTATTTATTTTTCAGCTTTCCTTTTTCTTAAGCCTTCACTCATTTTATTTATTTTCTTAGACATTATTGAGACACTTTAAAGCTCTAAGAATTTAATTAAACATAACTCAAATTTAATGTGCTAATTTTAATTTCAATGGCTAGTGCTATGTGTATTGGAGAAACTGGTTCTGGGACAAAATGCAACTTAGTGCTCCAAGCAAGCGTTTTTTACATTTTTATTTTATAAAGATTATTATAATTTTTTTTGCCTATATGTATACTTTTAAAATGTCTATAATGAGAAGTAGCATTTTACAACAAAGTTACCATCAAAGTTGTATGTGGCAAGCATTCTAGAAAGCCTGGAGCCAGATGTTGGTACATAATTAAAAATAACCTACGAAAACATTCCTCCCATGATAAGAAAAAGTGAGATAATCATTTTATTAAGTGTCAAATGAAACAATACAAAATTCCTTTGATGATAAAAGACAAACACATGATGATTGAATGAAACTAAAATCTAAGATTTCAAGAAGCTATACAGAAATCACAATATCTAACTATATTTAAAGAATACTAACAATGAACATATGCTTAATATAATCTATCTATTTGTTTTATCTAGCTACATGCTTCAACGCAGATGTTTTCTATTCTCAAAAGCTTCATTAAGCTTTGAAGTATCACGTACCAATATATGTTTTTTGGTTCTGTTTACTTACCTATGAGAAAGGCAAACATGGATCTTATATAAATACCTTTGAAGCACAAAAGGTAATTAATTCCAAAACCAATAAGAGAGTATATAATACCTTTAAATTTTAACTCTCGTGTTACACTTTTTCTGTAACTTCATATAAGCAGGAGTGGTCAACCTCATCTTCTTGATTTTGTATGAATTGGAGTCATCTTTAAATTCACTCATTTATGGGTTGAAACTCTCAACACTGCTTTGGGCGGAGTTTTGTTGTATACATTCATGGTGGCAAGCTTTATTTTTTCCAGATATAATGATAAAGTAAGCGGGTGTAGTCAACTTCTTTCTTCCCTTTGGTATGGGAGACATCAACGGTTCATCATAAACTTCACTTTCATGTCTGTCACTATCTTCTAATTTATTTTTATTGATATCATTTTCATTGATATTATTTGAACATTCAGCCTTTTTAACTATATAATTATAATATGCATAAACACAAATTAAATATATATTAACATATAAATTATAACATTAGTAAGAAAAATTGAAATGACTGAGCAAGATCGAAGGTAAGTATTTAACAAAAATTTCACTTGGACGAAAATTCCTTTTTTTTGTGTATCCACCCACTTTCTCTTTTTAAGAAATCTTGAAGCTTTCAAAATTTGAGAATCTATCAAATCATCCTCGATGCAATTTTTAAAATAGGAACAAGCAGTGTCCTCAAGCTCCTTATCATAAGTACTATATATGACTATTATGGGTGGGTTTTCTACCTCCTTAGAAGTCTTTGATTTGATCTGATCATGGTCAAATATTTAGCATAAGATTTCTAGAAAAAATTGAAAAAGATTTCTATTTTGCTAGATTAAAAAAAGTGAAATCTTCATGTTTTTTTATAAAGAGAAAGACGATGGATACACCAGCGAAAAGCAATTGGCATCCAAGCAAATTTTTTGGTGATTAAATAGCTTTTGAACCTTGCTCTGTCATTTTAATTTTGCTAATTAATGTTACAATTTATATATCTTTATATATTTAATTTATGTTTATATATGTTATAATTATACAGTTAAAAAGCTGAATGTTCAAGTAATATCAATGAAAATGACATCAATGGAAACAAATTAGAAGAAAGTGGCAGCAACCATTGAAGTGAAGCTTATGATAAACAATCGATGTTTCCCATATCAAAGAGAAGAAATATGTTTATTAAATCTACTTCCCTGTTTTATCTGAAAAAAGGAAAAGACCATGGGCACCTGGTACATATATCTTACTAATTAATTGAATTATGATATTTTATTTTTCATTCTCATGATTTAGAGATGGCACATATACCTTGGCAAAGCTATTTCTAAATAATGTTAGTCATATCATCACACAAATTTTCAAAACAACATAAGTATTTACCACTTTAGATACAACTACAACAACAACATCAAGCCTTTATCCCACACTGTGGGGTCGGCTACATAAATCCTTTTTATCTATTATATCCTATTAAGAGTTAAATTTTCATTTAAATCTAATAAAGAAATATTATTTATAATATTTTCTAAACAATTCTTTTATGTCTACCTCAATCTTTATTGACATAAGTCAAATCTAATGCATCTGCTTTCCTATCTGAGTCATCCGAAGGCCACCTTTTTATGTGACCAAACCATCTAAGGCGACTCTTTCTAATCTTATCTTTCACTAAAGGTGCTCCAACCTTTTCACGCATATGCTCATTTTGTATCCTTTCTCTAATTGTAAAGCCACTTATCCACCTAAGCATCCTCATCTTTGCAACACTTAACTTAATATTATGCTTCTCTTTTAACAGCCAATATTCTGCCCCATAAAACATTGCAAGTCTAACCACTTTAGATACCAGCAAAATATTATTATGTTATAACAAATAATTTAATTTGTCTAAATATGAGTGTTGCTGATGCTATTTTTCCTCAACTGCTCATTGAGTCATTCAGTTGCTTGAAGTTAGAAAAATATTTGGTTGGTACATTTTTTAAATTAAATTTGATTTGAAGATCAACTTCTTTAATGATTTCTGTTCAATGAATAATCATTTAATAAAACGTGCTTTTTATCTGCAACCTCAGAGAATTCTTAAGATGTTATGACATATGGTAGCACATAATTGAATTTTCACTTTTGTCCATGAAATATATACTCTTTTATTCTGCATTATTTATATTTATCTATAGCAAGAGTAGAAATATTTTGAGAATCATAATGAATAGTTAGAGAGGAGGATTACGCAGAATTAATTGCAATCGAAATTCCAAATATTAGAAGAACCTCACTTTCTCATTATATATACTTATCTTCATTCATCCCGTTGGTTTAGTAAGTAATACCTGTTAAATGACATCATATTATTTATCCAGCCAATTTAGTTTTAACAAAAAAAAAACATACGATATGAGCAGATAATTGGATAATCTTACTCATCAAATGTACTACAGAATCAAATACATTCAGCCATTTAAATATTCTTCTATTAGATAAACTTCAATGTCACAAATAACAGTAGCAATTCATATCAGATAGTTTCTTCTCCTTTCAATTTGTGGACTAGCTCGACACCGTTTTCTGCTAAAGCATAAGTGGGCGATTGGTAAAATTATTCCTCCTTTATCACTATTTAATATTTTTTAAAAAAAATATGATAGCACTTCCTTTATAATTTATAACTTTTTTTTTTTTTCTAGGTGATTGGTCTGTCTTTCAAAACTTTGCTCCTGATAGAGCAGTTGATATAGTTCCACATTTGCTCATGCATTTTAGCTTTGGGCTTGCCCAACCTATTGTGCATATGCCTTAACTTTTACTCATTTGATGACCTTATACACTAACAAAAAATGACTTTTCCGCAGCAGTTCATAATGACGGTTTACTAACTGCCACTATACATTTATATACACAATACTTTTCACCGCTACTAAAACTTTACCTATTATTTCCCTTCTCTGTCCTAATCGACTCATTCAATAATCTTGATATTCCTGCTGCATGCTTCGTCGGTCACACATACTAGAGCTCCATTGGGTGAACATCCACGAACAAATATGTTTGTCCTGAAACTGAATCCATCGCCGCAGTCAGATAATTCATCACTGCCAAATTCTCCGTCGTCATTCATTTGCTCGGGTCCAGTATTTTTCCTAATCGGCTCATTTCACAACTTATAAAATAAGCACCGATACTAATATCACATAAAGTCAAGCCTGATCTTATTGACGAAACTAAAATCTTAAGAAATATCAAACCATCCACCTAATGGTGACTTAGACTAAGAAGAAGACTATCAACTTAAGAATGATATTTTTAATGCACTTTACCTATCCTAAGACTACACCTATTTTTGAACTTGAACCCTAACATTAGCATGATTATGACATTGAATATGAGAAATCACCACTTAATTGTTCACCGAATTCTTATTCGAACTCAAGAATTTTTTCTTTCTTTTTTTTTTTTCTTTTTAGTTACAAAACAAAAATATTTTAAATAGCATGTTGTTGATTCTGCTACTCCTGATTTAGCAATTTTTTTGAAAATTACGTTAGATTGAATAGCAAAATCAAGCATCACAAGATGACCAACCATCAAAAACCAAAACAAAGTATAGATGTGTGCTGAAAACTATAGCAAAATCTGATATCGATCACTAGCGCAACAACCACCATATTTTTTGAGGAATTTCATATCATGTAACCCTATTCATATCTAAATTATGTTGTTTGTTAATTTATTGTATTTATCATGAAAAAAATATAGAATTAAGAATATTCTTTTTTATTGTGTTTTCTCACATATTAGCTTATATTAAGATGACAATTGAGTATAAAACTAATCCTTTGCAATTTCTTTCTCTTGTAACAGCATCTGATATATCACAATGTATGTTTATATTTTTTTTCATGGTATCATAGTTGGGGGACATTTATTGGAGGGACTATAGTTAGGCGACGGTGCTCAGAGGGATATTAGTCGGGCGATGGAGGTCAGAAGTATTGTAGTCGGCGAGCGATGGAGGTCGGAAAGACCTTAGTCGGGAAGCGTTGGAGGTCGTGCTCAATTGGCAATGGTGGTCAGGGGGACCATAATCGGCGGGCGACGAAGGTTGGGCGGATCGTAGTCGACGAGCGATGATGATTAGAGGTAGACCCAAGAGTGGTGGCTGTGGTCAATGAGCAATGGTGGTCATAATGATCGTAGTCAGCAGACAACGGTGCTCAGGGGGACCATAGTAGGCGGGCGACAGAGGTTAAGGGGACCGTAGTCGACGGGCGACGAGGGTTGGAGATAGACCCAATAGTGGTGGCCGAATGGAAGTCCGACGACAAAGATTGGGTGGAGATTTAGCAATGAAGGTCAGACAATGAGGGTTCGCCGACGATGGTGTCCGAGGTGGAGCTCCTCGATTCTTTAAGCCTTATAGCTCTCTTGATCTCTAGCCTAAGGTTCAAGCATCCAAATGTCCAAACCCCCCTTCATGTGAGAATATGGAGTCTATTTATAGATTTTGTGATAGGCATGCCCCATAAATATGGAGAAGATTTAGGATAACTTAGGAGTGTCCTATATCAGATGGCTCATGCATATTGATTTCCTCGTTTATAAAGCATTCATTCAGCATTGAATTTCCTCGAGTCGCTTGATTCGACCATAAGCATGCTATATTTAGATATCATTTTGTCATCTAATAAATGCACTAAAGTTTCTAAATATGCTTCAGTCTATTGATTAGACCGGTTTTAGTCTCGTTGCGTTTTGTCTCCTTGATATGTTCAATTTGACTACATTTTTACTGAAATTAGAATTTGAATGGTCCCAAATTTAATTTTAAAAGTTTTCCATTCATATATGCATCAAAATTCGTACCTGGTCAATGCGATTTTTGTGGACATATCAAGACTAAAACAATGGCACTTACGAGCCGTGATTTTAGGGCTACGGAGAGGAATAAAAACCCTAATGCAAAATCAGCAATTGACAGAACAACGAAAAAAAAAAAAAGAGAAGAAATTTTGCTTTCGGGTTTAGAGAAGATAAAAAAGTAGAAAGATTGAGGAAAATAATTAGTAAAACTGTGATATTTTTAATGATAAATTGTGAAATTTTTTTTTTTAATTAAGAAACATGACGAAAAGTTTTTTTAAAAAAAAGGGAAAAAAAACTAAGCTATTCAATGTAGGAGTATATCAAAACCTATTTTTTATCCAATGGCAATCAAAATTAAATGTAGTGGAAATATAAAAAAAAAATTAATTTTTTTATCAAATATATAATTACTATTCATAAGAAAAACTATTATTAGGAAGAACTCATAACTGAAGAAGAAATGCTTCAGTCGAAGTGGGAATCAGATTCGAAACCCTAATGCAAATTTCTAAAAGAAGATCTCACCAAAAACCTTATGCTTGCCCGTAGAAATTTTATTGCTTTTGAGAGGAATAACCAGCGATTTCTGGATCTTCAGAATCCAACGGGAACTTTTATTTGGTCCGGTGTAAGGATGCAGAGCAACATTCGGTCGTTGGCAAAATCTCGCCTATACCGAGGTGTACCGAGTTTTTTTGGAAAAACTCGGTACACCTCGGTATAGGCGGAATTTTGCCTACGACCGAATGTTCCTCTGCATCCGATCGGATGACGTAATAATTGTTCATCCAACGGAGAATTTATTTCAGCAGTAATAAGGGAATTATGTAGTAGTTAATTATATAGAGGATGGGGTTTCATTTTTAAGATTTTTTTTTTTATTCCGAATATTTTAGAATTTTTATTTTTTCGGCCACTTACGATAACCTTCATAAACAGAACTCTGACTCATTTAGGGTTTTTAGTACTTCGGGTTAGTTTGAGAACTGTTTTATTTTTTAGATTATAATCATGTTTTTTATTTCATCATTAATTTTTTACTATTTTAATAAATTTTTATATTGAAAAGCTGTTTTTTACAGTAACTTTCAAAATAGCTATTTTCTCAGCAATAATTTTATAAATATGTTTATTAAAAATTTCATGAATGAATTCTTAACTAATTCATAATTAAAACAATTTTAATTCAAATACTTAAATTCAAACTATTTAATTTTAATTCGTACACAATATTTTTAGTTAAATTAGACTAATTAGGACAAGAAAGCGTGACATTTAAATAGAATAATTTGTATTTAAATGAGATTATACTTTTTATGTTTTATTTGACGATAAATACGTACGTTGTGATAGTTAAACTAATAAATGACTTAAATAGTTAGTTATTAGTCAATAATGACAAGGGTCCAATTCAGCGGGGTATACAAGTCAAGTCAAGCTTGAATCACCATTGGCTTTAACTTTAGCTTGATTAATTAATCGAGGGTTAGCTCGCACTTTATTCTACAAATTTAAGTCAAATCATTTATTATGAAAGAGAAAAAATAATTATGATGTAAATACTTATTCTAGTAAAATGATACAAAATCAATTAATATAAAAAGTTAGATATAATATTTAAACAATTATAAAAACATTGTACAATAAATTTTGAATTCTAATATATTTTTAAATTCCTTTATATTAATATTTTGTTTTAAATGAGCCAACTCAGGAGCTAATAAGTCGATTCAGGACGAGCTCAAGTATAATTCATTAGCACATTGGGTTCGGCTCATGAGCCATTTATCAATTCAATATGGAGCTGACTCATGAGCTGACTCATGATTCTTAAGCCTTCACTCGTTTTATTTTCTGTTCTTAGACATTATTGAGACATCCAAGAATGTATAATAAACATGAACCAAATTTATTTTATTTTCATAGACATTAATGAGACATTTTTTTGGCTTATTTAGCTGGTGCTATGTGTATTAGAGAAAGTGACTGTGGGACATAAGGCAGCTAAGGATTTGAAGTAGGCATTTTTAATATTTTTATTTTATAAAAATTATTATAGTTTTGTTCGCCTTTATTTATAGATATTTTTTTGAAAATGTCTATAATGAGAAGTAATAATTTACAATAAAATTACAGTCAAAGTTATATGTGGCATACATTCAAGAAAGCTTGGAGTCAGATGTTGGTACATACGAAAACATTCCTCCCATGATAAGAAAATGTGAGACAATCATTTCATTAAGTGTGAAATGAAACAATTCAAAATTCCTTTGATGATAAAAGAGAAAAAAACATGATGATTGAATGCAGCCAAATCTAAGAGTTCAAGAAGAAGCAGTACAGACTTGAAATCACAAATTCTAACTATTTATAGAACAATAACATCAAACTACATGCTTCATTGCAGCTATTTTCTCTTCCCAAAAACATCATAATGAAGCTTTTTAAAGTATCAGATATCAATATCAGATTTTCGGTTATGCTTACTTCCCTGTCAAAAGAGGCAAACATGAATGATATCATATATAAATACCTTTGAAGCACAAAAGATAATTAATTCCGAAGTCAACAAGTGAATATATAATACCTTAAAACTTTTACTCTTGTGTTACACTTCTTTAGAAGCTTCCTATAAGCAGGAGTTGTCAGCCTCTTCTTCTTGATTTTGCATGAATTCATGGAGTCATCTTCAGATTCACTCATGTCGGGGTTGAAACTCCCAACACTACTTTGGGCAGAATTTTGTTCTACGCATTCATGGCGACAAGCTTTATTCACTGTCACTTTACAATAATAGGCAAATAATTATTTATAGTGTCCACGTCATGAGAATGAAAAAATCATAAAAGATTATAGATCAAATTTTCTTAGCAAGATATATACATACTAGGTGTCCATGGTTTTTTCTTTTTTCCAGATAGAATGGCGAAGTAAGCTGGTGCAGTCAACCTCTTTTTTCTTTTTGGCACGGGAGACATTGATAGTTCATCATCACTTTCGCTTTTATGACTGTCACTATCTTCTAATTTGTCTTCATTGATGCCTTTTTCATTCATATTGCTTGAACATTCAGCCTTTTTAACTGCACGCAAAATTATAACAAAAATAAGCAAAAATTAAATATATAATGGTATATAAATTGTAACATTAATTAGCAAAACTGAGATGGATGAGCAAAGATCAAAGGCAGTTTAATCACCAAAAAATTTATTTGGACAGAAATTCCTTTTCGCTGGTGTATCCGTCATCTTTCTCTTCTTCTGAAATCTTGAAGCTTTCAATTTTTTTGAATCTATCAAATCAGCCTGCATGCATTCTTTAAAAGAGGAGCAGGCGGTGTCTTCATGCTCCTCTTCATAAGTGCTATATATGACAATTAGCGATGGTTCTGCTTCCTCCTTGAAAGCCATTGATTTGATCTGATCATTGTTTCATATTTAGCATAATTTTGTTAATTTCAAAAAATAAAATCCAAACCTAATGGAAGTATCAGATATGTACTTACTACTCCGAGAAATAACAAATCAGTCAAAAAGAAATGCTTCATCCGAAGTGGCTATCAGATTCAAAACAGTAATGCAAAATGCTGATGGAAGATAAAACCCTAAACACTAATGCTTACCAATGGAGATCTTAGAGCCGACGAGAGTAATAGCAGGATAGTTCTGGATCTTCGTCAGACCGTAATCCAAAGAGGATTTCAGAAGGAATTTAGGAAATAAGATGACCAGTAATTACTCTTATCTTATATAGAGGATGAGGTTTCCTTTTTTAAGTGTTCTTATTTTCTTAATATTTTCAGAAAACAATTTCCGTCTATTTCGAAAACGGTCAAAAACAGAGCACCGCTCAATCAGAGTCATTAATATTTAACTAGCTTGATTAATAATAAATGCAGTTTCAGTCAGGTAATTAAGTGCAGACTAATTAAAATTATACCGTGCTGAATCTGAGTGCAATAGAATTAAAGAAATAATTAATAATTAAATGATATAACCATTTTTAAGACTTTATTAGACGGCAGTGTGATATTTAAACCAATAAATGAACTAAATAATTAGTAACTAGTTAATAATGAAGATAATACATTCTGAATTTAATCACTTATAAACTGAAATGTTTGCTGATTGATTTAAATTCACTTAGACTAACTCACTAATAGGGGTGTAACCGAGTCAAGTGGGCTCGGATTCAACTCGGTAACATGCTCGACGATTAGAGTTTATAGAGCTCACGAGACAAGCTCGAATATGATTTTTAGCTCGACGGCTTATCGAGCTTGATGTGGGGATCGTCGAAAGAATCGGACATGCAAGAAGGGTTTAATCCCAATCCAGGAAAAATGTCAAACACAAAGCTTCAAAGCTTTAAAAGAGAGTAATATTTCATTCAATGTGTTCTTTCCTCCTACACATTCCCTATATATAATACTAAAGTAAGGAAATCCTAGAGAATCCTAGAAGATTCTAGAAAATTTGTAACAAACTAAATAAAATAAACTAAAGAATATTATAAGCTAAAATGCTCCGCATCATTCTCCCCTTGCGTCAAAAGAGCTCGACTCCGTCGAGGCGTGTCATTGGGAGGGAGGCAGGTGTAGAAATCGTAAGCAATCCTCCTGGATCGAAGATTTTGTGTCTCTGGTTCATTTCCGCAAATTTATTTATTAACTATGCAGAAACAACAATTTTCTCTACTTCAATCAAAACAATTGTTTCATGGACATTTGCCTTGACAGTATCTTCTAATATCCTAGCAGCCACCTCGTCACCCTTAACTCCACCATCATAAAATGTGCTAAGGTTTAGTGCACGCTCAAGATAAGGCTTCCAATGTTCAGTAAGCAAGTCCCTTCTTATCATCATCACATCACCCTGATAGTACTCTAGCATATTTCTGAAGAAAGGCTTCTCATTAAAATAATCCCTCCTTACAAAGACCAAAGGTAGCTTGTATGTTAAAGCTTTACTGAAAGTACCATATCCAATTTTGCCAATCATGCAATCAGCTGTTGGTATTAAATCAAGAGTATATGCATCTTCCGCAAGCTTTATAAAGTTTGGAGGAAGCACCTGTTTGTTGGATGCACCACAAACCGGAAATAGACAAAGATCAGGTGACCATTCTTGTTTTAGTGTCCATCCAGCTGACTGGCCACCAAAATTAATAATAAACAATTTCACATCCTCGTCAATGCCAAATTCCTTTCTCACCTCTAATTTAGTTTTGTGTAATGTTCTGACAACTAAAGGTGCATCAATAACATCTTGAAAAGCAAGCATCGGACAATATCCAGGAAGCCGAAGTAAGAATTCACAATGAGAAAAATCTTCAGTTATAGATCGTATCCCTGCTTTTGCTGCAACATGAACATCTTTTAAAATCACTAAGTCAGCCTTTATCGACTTAAGCCACTCAACTTTGGTTGTCAAGATTAAGGTTAGAGACACAACAACTATCTCATGATACTTCTCCAAGGAAGCTAAGTGATCCATTCTCAAAGCATTAGTTTGAATAACACCAGTATCCAATAAAACCTTCAGAGCAAAGGTGCGGGACATGAAGTCACGTGTGGGAAGTGAAGACATCAAAGCCGTATTTTGGATATATTCACCACAAAACTTGGCCTTGTATAACTACTTGAGTCGAGAATTACCACGAATTATCCACAAGCATTTTTAGATTCTTCGACCCAAATCCTCATATCATCAGGAGTTTGACATTGGTCACCTTCATAACTGCAGCGTTCTCACCTCTCTGCCTCTGTGAGTGTGTAGGCTTATAATTTCTCTATCTCCATGCGTTACATTCCCTTCATCTCCACTGATCACAAATTTGGGATCGAACCCTTCAGTGACATTACATTGAACAACTTGGGAGCATTGTATTGGCTGAGCTTTATCAGAGGAGTTCACAACGAGCATGTGCACACCTGTACTGGAAATGTCCTCAATACCATTATTGTAGTTGTCATTTTTAACTCAGTCTTCCCATCTCCATGATCCATCAAATGCCGATCAATTTTCTTAGCAGTTTCAATCGCTAATGCCTCAAGGGCATTAGTCTCACCATATCCAAGCCCGTCTCTTTTGGTTGTAGCTCTAATATGGGTCGCAACCTTCGCCCAACCACTATCCATGACTTCCTGAACCAGAGACTAGAGTGGCACGATAGAAGCAGCATCCCCACACGAGATGGTTGGGCTCGATATCCAAACCCGGTCGAAAACCACGTGAATGTCGGAAGGGGTTTCAGTTTCAATAACATCCATGTTGGAGTGTTGGTCATCTGAATTGGAGTCTTCCATATCAAAGCTATTGTCCGATTCTTGCATAGAGTTGGATTTAGAGCACTCCTTGGGATCGATGGTGGAGTCGAAGTCCTCATCGAGCAGTGCTAGCTTCTGCTCGGGCCGTAGGTACAAGAGCAAAATCGAACTGGAGAGCATGAATGATTGCGCGTTTCGAAGGCGGATGCTGGGTTGGATTGCTGGAAGAAGCCAAGGCAGAATGTGGGTTGGCATAGCAGAGTGATGATGTTGGTATGGTTGCCGACCTGCTTATAATCCTTTCCACCGAATGCATGAAATCAACACATAAAACATCTATTCAATCAACTAATGCTTCCACTTGAGCCACTCGAAGGGCTTCGCGACGTCGATCATGGTCGACAGCCCTTCTTCTTTGGTGGCTATCTTTGTGAGGATAGTGGGGCGGTGGATCTCGCCATTGGAGTGGAAGTTGGAGTGGAGGATAGTATTCTTCTTCGTCGTCGACAGCCCATCTCCTTCGACGTTGATCTTCGTCAACGGCACATCTCCTTCGGCGGCGATCTTCGTCGACTGCCCATTTTATTTGGCGGATATCTTCGTTTACAGCCCATTTTCTTCTGCTTCGATCGTCATCGACAACCCACCTTCTGCAGTCCATCGTTCTTCACAAGCTCCGATCTCTGATACCAACTGATGTGGGGATCGTCGGAAGAATCGGAAATGCAATAAGGGTTTAATCCCAATCAAGGGAAAATGGCAAACACAAAGCTTCAAAGCTTTAAAAGAGAGTAATATTTTATTTAATGTGTTCTTTCCTCCTACACATTCCCTATATATAATACTAAAGTAAGGAAATCCTAGAGAATCCTAGAAGATTCTAAAAAAATTTGTAACAAACTAAATAAAATAAACTAAATAATATTATAAGCTAAAAATGCTTCGCATCATAGCTCAAGCTCGAACTCACCTCCTCTTAACTTTTCAGCTCATCGAGCACCTCGTGGAGGTGATCGAACAGGAAAACAAAATCTCAATTTGGGCAGGCGGGAGAATGAATCGAAGGCTGGGCGGGAAAACCAAAATGACTGAGCTTGTGTGTTGCTCGATGTCGGAGCTCGGGACGCCAGAGCTCGTGTGTTGCTTGACAGTAGAGCTCAGGACGATGACGAAACTCAGGACGACAGTATGAAGTTTTCGCCCAAGGCTAGCCAGCCGAGCTCGTTTATAGTTGGATGAACTCGAGTTCGAGCTCGCCTTTTGAGCTCGACTCGAGCTCGTTTTTCAACTAACAAGCTGAGCACGATAATTTTAAAACTCGACTCTTTTACACCCTTACTCACAAAGAATAAAGTTAAGTTAATTTTCCTACAATACTTCATAATTAATTGTATGAAATGTTTCAGTCGTCCAGAACAGGTCCTTAGTTGCTACAAAATTGAGTGCAATTAAAAATTAGTTCATCAACATTTAATTAACAGAACTAACCCTATTTTAATTATTAAATTAATTAAATATATACTAAGGTCTTCAACTGAACGGCGTTCTATTTTTTTTAAGGTTGTTGATCGTTATATAAAAAGACATAAAAGAAAAATGAAAATATTCAGAAAAAAAAAACTCTTAAAAATGAAAATTTTCTTGTTAATGTCAAGTGATCTAAATTTAATAAAAAAATTTATTTATTTTAGAAATAAAGTACGCCACTAACGAAATGAACAAATTATGCTAAATATTTGGTAGTGATCACATCAAATAAAGAGAGCGAGAGACCCCTTCTTCTCACTCAAGATGAGAAATGAGGGAAATGAAAACTTAATCGCTTAAAATGGGATCACGTTCTCTTTATACTTTAAAATATATTTATTTCATTTCAGCTCATCATTAAAATAAAATAAATATTCGATCTCTACACAATAATTAATTCCATATAAATTTAATTCGTATATCACATAAGCCAAATAATAATTTAATATTTAAATAGATCACGAATTTAATTGGCTCAATTTAAGATAGCTTCAAATGTATAATATTTTCTTTATATGTATAAATGTATCGGCCCACATAGAAATTTCCCAACACCCTAGGTTTAAATTTCCTCATTTATTGTAGCATCTACTTCAAGACCGACTCAGGCTTCGACCTTTGGCTCCAATTCCGACAAGGACTTTAGCTTGTTCATCATCTCCCCCAAGGCAAATTTCTAAGGTAAGAATGCCTTTCTTTGAAGATAAAATAATTTGTACTTGATGATTTTATTTTTCCCCATCTTTTTGTGGGCTCCAAAAATTCAGCCCCGGCCTCCGCTCGCTGCTTATCTTTGGGGGGAGTTTTAACGGAATTAAGTTCTGGGGTAAATTTTGGAAGGCATATGTGTTTGTAGATAAGACACTACCCAGAGATTTCACCGTCATTTTGCAAGGACTTTATGATCTGAGTTCTAGTTTCTTATAAGCGTAAGCCCCTATAGTTAATTACCCCTCCCGATAATGAGAGAGAACTTTTGATTAAGGCTAGTCATTAATCAGATATGTAGAGATACATAGTATCTGGCATATAGTATCAACATGGGTTTGAAAATTTAAAAATTTTGATATTTAAATTAGAAATTTCACCATCTTCCACTTAAAGCTGATAGTGGGGGATGGGTGATGGACTCAATCAATATCCCATGGTTCTGTTATCCTGGATCATTGTGGACCCTTGTCTGCTTAGTCGGAGGAGGTAGTCGAAACCTAATAGAAGGATCCTTGTCAGTATCCATGGGTTGTTTTGTTCAAGGGTACCTTATAGATATGGGGTAAGTTTTTGTCTAAGGAGACAAATTTGAATCCACCTTAGCTAACAGAGGGCTTTATACCCTATCGATTGTAACATATTGATTCATATCTTAATAATTTGATGACACTAAGGGACGTATTGGCTCTAGCCATAACCTTTATCTCGTGGTGCCATTTTATGGCATAACCACTCGGTTCAGAGGGCCTCATAAAATAATTGTTTACATGTAGTGCCATTTAGCGGCGAAACTACCGGTTAGAGGACATGTACCACATCCTTATTGGTAGGAGATTATTTTGAGAATGAATCATAATGATATTGTCGACCAAACATTAGCTCTTTATGAGCTGGAGTAAATTTTGATTTTCTCACCCTGACAAACTATTGCGGAGCATGGATAGATTTTGTTTTAAGCGCTTGAATAGTTGAATTTTGATTTTAAATATTTGAATTTGATATTTTATAGAGTTTTGGATTTTCATGGGTATTTGGGTGGAGCTTTCAATGTTGGAATTACCCCTCCGATTGAGATCTACGTTCAACACGGCCATCATCAGGATTTGCTATCATATTGTTTATAGGTAAAACCTTGTCGACCCTACTAAGCTGCCGATAGATGATCAGGTTTCGTAGGCTTTATGCTTATGTTAATGAATTTCATTGTTCATAGGGTTTGAAGATCGAATCTGAATGTATAAAATAGATATTCTGGTCAACGTCTTAACTATATATATATATGTTTAATGGTTCGATCCATATCAAATCCTATTTGCACACACTAAAGGATCAGGCTTGAATTTGGTTTTATTTATTGACCCACACAGCATCCCTAGACGCCGTGTGTATACCCATAACACACTCGTCGGGGCCCATATGGATTTTGATTGTATCTATCCCTTTAGTGTACCTATGTGCATACATATTATAATAGATGTATAGGGGTATTTTGGACATTTAACAATTCTTCTACAACATCCTGCATAAGCTCATATTTGTTGTAGTTTTTTCACACAAATTAATGGCTCATAGGTACTGGTGTACATTGTGTATCCTTCATCATTGAGTTATGTGTTATTATCAGTGTAAGCTTAGGGGACCACTTGTCCATCAAGAAACTTGCAAGCCTCAATAATCTTATACATCCCAATTCTAGAACTTGGTTGAACTAACACCCACTCACTTAATCTTTGAAGATATTGATTTGATATGGCTTTCTCTTCCTATAACTTATATAGAAATTTGTAAGCAACAACTGATGTCTTGTACTTCGAAGTTGATGGTCACTGTATTGAACTAATTATATTGGAAATCAAAGATACCTCGAATCATCTAAGATAGTTGTGGGAGGCACCCATTCTTAAAATAATTGTTATAGTCTTTGAGATGATTGGAATAGCAGGTATATTTTCTATTTATAACTGTGAGTTTAGGTCACAAAATTCTGCACTAATCTTTGACAACACATTTGTCAAATGTTGATCATTAGCTCCAGTGGGCATGATAAGTCATTCACGGTAGTCTGTAGGTATTTGTATTTACTGCATGTCGTTCTCCTTTGCTTGCAATTGATCGACGTATTTACTGGCCATTTAAATGGCAGTTGATCGTAGGGGGTTACAATATCTATTGCATGCTACTGATCATCACTCATAGTTATATCATTATATCATTATTAATGGGCATCTATGCTTGCCACATTCTTCTACCTCATGCCTGCAGAGGATCCACCATGTTGGTGATGTGTTCACCAATATTACTTGTGGATAGGTTTGTTGTATGCATGTAAGCTTTATGCCCTTACGTATGAGTAAGTTATACTGCATGAGAATCTTCTAGTGCTTCTCAAAGGCATTCATATTTAATGTAGTCGCTTTATATTTTGCTTGTGGACAACATATTCGATATATAATGAGTCTCCTACAGTAGCTCGTAGGGGTTTACATTTGATGAAGAACTTATGTATCTTTTCGTGGATGGCACTTTGTATATGTGACAAATCTCCTACGGTAATTCATAGGATTTCGCATTTGCCACCAACCTCTTCATACAAATTGATTGGCAGGTTGATTTATTCATTTACATATCTTTACATTATTGTTTAAGGATGATAGCATCACATACACTACAAGATTTCTGTCATCAACTCCTAATCTTATAGGTAATCATGCTTGCATAATTGATATGGGTGCTACACACCAGCCATCATCATCTGTAGGTGACTTATGAAGTTTCAAAGGCTCTACATGCTTCCTTGTCACCAAATCATTCATTCTCTTTAGTTCTGTCATCTACAAGTGAATCATGTTGGCAATTACAGGCTTCATGATACTTATGTGTAAGTTGAAGATTCTTTGTTGTAGCATTGGACTGATCATTGCACCACAAATCCCTTTGTTCATGCTTTTGAGAATAGTTCATAGTCTACATGATAATTTTATTCATTGATACTTGTGTTTTGACCAATATTATGGTCTTTAACATTCGTTTGAAGCTCTTTATGTTGTTCTTTGACTCTCATTTGTGTGAATAAGACCCTCCAGCATTTGTGGTTTCATAATAATTATACACTTATCATTTTGAGATCACTGTTTAGTGTTAGGTGACATGTTTGTTCAAGTTCATAGTCGAAACTCCTTTTGATTTTGTTGAGTTCAAGTTCTCTGTAGTCCAACTCAAATCTTTGGTTGAGTTTAAATGCCCAAGTTTTGTTTACTTGATATTCAAATCAAGTTCAAACTCTTGTCATTATATTCAAGTTTGAGTTCACTTTGTTCGATCCTTATTTATAAGTTCAAGTCCTTTGCATTCAATTCATTCCAAGTCCCTTGTATGTTCGAGTCCTTGTCATTTGATTCAAATCAAGTTCACAGTAATTTGTTTGAGTTTGAGCTGCATACTGTTCATTTTCAACTTTTCTATATTTATTCAAGTCAAGATCTCATTTCAATTAGATTCAAATTTCAATTTGTCACTTCAGTTCTAAAGCATGTCCCTTGTAATCAATTTTTTCAAGTTCAAGTTCTAATTCCTTGTTTCTTCAGTCTAGATTTTGACAACCTCCCGGCGTCTCCTCTGTTTAGGGGAAAAAACCAAGGGGCATCCTTCCCCTCCATACTATATGAGCACTTCAAGTAGATGTTGGGTGACACACGGTTATATTTTCTTCAATCCCCGTGATGCTACATGAGCGTTTAAAGGTCTTTGGCACATATTGAAAAGAACACAATGATTTCCTCACGTATGAGAACTTAGTTTTTTTCCCCCTCACGCTAAATAAACGCTTCAGGGAACATCACACTGGTTACTCTCCCCCCTGTGCTACATGAGCGCATAGGGAGGTTTACCAGCTCGCCGTAAGCGTCGAGAGCCAAATTTTTAAGTTAGAAGTTGTATCTTCGAAGCGAAGTGGCAAACTATTTGATGCTCGGTTAGAAGGCAAATTATTGCATCCGGTCACCTGATAGAGAGATTCGTTCGGATCTCTCTGTCTACTGTAAAAGCACAGGTACTGTAGTATACCTGCACTTCACATTTAATGTAGACAGAGAGAGATCCAAACTATCTCTCTGTCAGATGACCGGATGCAATAATTTGCCCGGTTAGATAGGGTCGGGTTATGAAATGGAGCCCAGCCGATGGGTTGAGCAGAGGCGGCGGGGGCCCTGTAAGGAGATCTCTCGGTTTCGGCCAGGTAGGCTTGAAGAGCCGGGTTAGGGTTGATCGAGGTCGGAGGCAGCTGATGTGGGTTCAGTTGTGGATCCGGTGCAGGTAGTGAGAGAAGAAGGTGGCCTCTAGGCACGGTGAAGGGGATTTGGCCGGAGAAGTAGATATCTCGGCGGTCAAAGGCTGGTCGGATCTAGAGGAGTTTGGAAGGTAAGGTAGGGGCTTCAGTTGATGCAAGGGGATGGGGGTCTGTTCGACAGAGGTTTTGACGGGAGGAGGCAAGAGGTTAGAGGTCGAGATCGAGATGTCCAGCTTCGGCAGGAGTTTGATCGGAGATTGACGGACATGGGTTGATGCTTGCTAGGTGCAATGGAAGTCTTCCTTCGGTTGCTTGGAAGAGGTAAGTTCGAAGGGTCTGTGGACTTCAGCTTGTAGAAGAAAGGGAAGTCGGTTTAGAGAAAAGGTCGGAGAATGAAAGTTTTTTTTTTTTTTTCTTCAAAAAAAAAAATGAAGCTTCACTTAGCTCACATTTTAACGACGAGAGTGGCTACGGATGATCACGGAATTTGAGCAGGATTTTCAGGAAGAGACTTGAACGGCGTCGAAACTGTACAAGATACGCTGTTTGAGCGGGATTTACGCATGGTTTTAGGATTTTTTTTTTTTTTTGCTGAGTTTTGGCTCTCTGTCTATAAAGTCAACATATTTGTGATCTACCAAGGCTTTGGTTGGTTATGAAAGCTCTTACGGCAGTTCTTTTCTCTTGTAAATGGTGAATGTTTTTACATAGTTGTTCTTTACGTAATTTTTAACAGTTTTTCTAACCGTTCTTAGAAATCATGAGTTTTTATCTTTTTAATTGTGTTAAAAGTTGCTAGTAATTAATATAATTTTTGCATTATTTTAAAATTTAGATTAAGTAATTTCTACTTTATGTTAATGTTTGAAAATTATATTGTCAATTTAGTTAAAATCTTGAATTCATACTTCAAAAAGTTTTAATTCAGATACTCAAATTCAAACTTATTAATTTTAAATCGTATGTAATCATTTTAGTTAAATTAGACTAATTAGCACCACATATAGAGATTTATATAGAATAATTTGTACTTAAATGAGATTACTTTTTATATTTTATTAGAAAATAAATTATTCGTGATAATTAAACTATTAAATGGCCTAGATAGTTTGTTATTGATCAATATTTATGAGGGTACAATTAAAAAATTATAAAAATTGATGAGGACATAATTTAGAGGTGTAAACGAGCCAAGTAAAGAGTTTGAGTAACCCTTCGTTTGAGCTTGAGCTTGATTAATTAGTCGAATTCGAGCTCGAGCTCGAGCTAGAACTTTATTCTACCAGTTCGAGTTTGATTGTTTATTATGAAAGAAGAAAGTAATTATGATTTAAGTAATTATTCTAATAAAATGATAAAAAGCATAACAAATTATAAAAAAAACATAAAATACATAATCAATTAACATAAAAAGTTAGATATAATATTTAAACAATTATAAAAACATTGTACTTAAAATCTTGAATTCTAATATATTTTTAAGTATATTTTATATTAATTTTTTTTAAAACGAGCCAACTCACGAGCTAACGAGCCGAGTTGGCCGGTCTAGCTCAAACTTAGCTCATTAAGTCATTGGGCTTAGCTCACGAGCGATTTATTGAGCCAAACTTAAGCTGGCTCACAAGTCGACTTGAGTCACTCACACCCATAGTCCAATTATAAATTAACTATTTGTTAACTGAATAATTTGTTGATTGATTGAAATTTATTTAGAATAATTTAGTTCTATCATTTGAATTTTATTATAGTTCACACGTAATTTGAATTCAGAGAATATCAATTTTAAAATACCAGTGAGATATTCCTGAAAGTCAGCTAAGCAAAACAGAAAGCTTGTGATTTTATTGGCTGATTTAGCAGCTTCCCCCTTTTCTTAAGCCTTTACTCATTTTATTTTCTTTTCTTAGACATTATTGAGACATTTTAAAGCTCCAAGAATTTATAATAAACATAAACCAAATTTAATGTTCTTATTTTAATTTCAATGGCCGGTGCTATGTGTATGGAAGAAAGTTTTTTTTTTCTCATAAAATATTCATGAAATATCAAGAGCTGAGGTTTTTTTTTTTTTTTTTAGGGATTAGAAGCTTACTAAAAGAATAACATTTGAAATAAAATCTAACAGCTTTAGATCCTACCTAATACTGGAAAAGAAAAGACAAAATAAGAAAATGCTAAAGATAAAAATTAAAGGAAAAAAGGAAAACGCGCTGCATCAACGCCACAACCATAACAACTCCCAAATGAATGGCCAAACGATCCAACGAGGAGCATCCCAACAAGCAGTCTCCACCATTTGCAACCCAAGCTGCCCGAAAACAACTCCAAGTAGAGAAAAGAAACAATTCAATAGTCACAATCACAATCAGAGCAAAAGTGACATCCAAATTCAAAGTCCAAGATCCAAAAAGTAGCACCACAGCAGCAACCCCAAGACTCCAAAGCAGCAACCACCAAGCCAACCACAAAAAAACCTATTTTTTGAATTTCCTCTTTCTTCATTTTCCCACCCAAACGATAGTATCTCGCATACCTCCATCCTGTTAAAACACTTGTCATCAACATCAGAAGGAGAAGATGAAAATCCTTCAAGACAATCCATTTGCGCCTTAACTTTTTCCCCAATCTGACGCCCACATGAACATACAACGAGTTAGCAGAAAGTAAAGCAACTGGAACATCAATAAGCTTCTCATTCACTCCCAATCCCACAGAGGAAACCGACACAATCAGATTAGCCGACGTCACAAGAGAAGCAACAGAAGGCTCCAACTCACTAGAATCACCGTTCACCACTCTCATATTCACAGCGCAAAGTTCATTATCATCCACATTCATCAACTTATTACCAAAAACACCTTGAGCCACATAAAAGTTATTTGAAGAAGGGTCAACAGCCACAACACCATGAGACACATTACATTCATGCAAGGATCCGTCAGGCCTATCAACTAGAGGCACGACCTCCACCGCAACATCATTAAGAGCCAAATCATTGCAAAGAACTCCAACCTCAACCAGCGAATCCAAAGTACCCAAAGGGCAAACAACTTCAGGCCTCAAAGGAATAGATTCACAAACCACAACAACATCCTCACCACCGCCATCATTAGAATTAGGAGCCAACTGAGTAGATCGATCTAAAACCAAATTGCCACCCTCTCTATTGTTAGATGACAAAGCCAAAGGCAAGTAAAAGGCTAATGTGTATTGGAGAAAGTTGTTGTGGGACATAAGGCAACTTAGGGTTTGAAGAAGGCATTTTTTTTATATTTTTATTTTAAAATTTTTAATAGTTTTGTTGGAAAACATGGATCATTGAAGTTAATTTTTCAGTTATGCTTACTTCTCTGTGCAAAAGGCAAATATGGACCAATGAAGCACAAAAGATAATTAATTCAAAAGTCAAAAAGAGAATATCAAATACCTTAAAATTTTAACTCTTATGTTATACTTTTTCAAAAATTCTTATAAGCAGGAGTTGTCATTCTTTTCTTCTATATTTTGCATGAATTTGAGTCATTTTCAGAGTCACCCATTTCAGGGTTGAAACTCCTAACACTGTTTTGGGCAGAGTTGTGTTCTACACATTCATGACGGCAAGCATTATTCATAGTCACTTCACAATAAAAAATAAATGATTGTTTACAGTGTCCACATCATTAGAATGAAAAAAATCGTAGATCAATTAATTAACAAGCTATATGTACTAGGTGTCCATGGTCTTTTCGTTTTTTTAGATAGAATGGCGAAGTATGCAGGTGCAGTCAATCTCATTCTTCTCTTTGGTATGGGAGACATCGACGGTTCATCATGAGCTTCACTTTCTTGGCTTCCACTATCTTCTAATTTGTCTTCATTAATTCTTTTTTTATTGACGTTACTTGCACATTCAGCCTTTTTAACTAATTATAACATGCATAAACAAATAATACTTATCGATAAGAAATATTCAAATGACTTGAGCAAGATCGAAGGTATTTAATCACTAAAAAATTTACTTGGACGAAAATTCCTTTTTACTTGTGCATGCTTCCGCTTTCTCTTTCTAAGAAATCTTGAAGCTTTCAAAATTTGTGAATCTAGCAAATCAGCCAAGCTCCTCTTCATAAGTTCTATATATGGCAACTATGGGTGGTTTTGCTACATCCTTATAAGAAGTCATTGATTTGATCTGATCACTGCCAAATATTTAGCATAATTTGTTCACTGCGTTATGCACTGTACAAAGTATAATACATTCAAAGGTGTTATTTTACTGCGTTGCACACTGTACAGAGTATAATACATTTAAAGGTGACAAAGAATCCTGCCCGAAAAAGAACAAAAAACAATGGAGATTTCCATGATAAATCACCGGGCTTTTCTTAGAAAGGAATTCTAATGGAAGTATCGGAATTCTAATTACTATTCAGAGGATGAATTATTGATAAGTGAAACAGAAATGATTCATTTGAAGTGGCAATCAGATTCAAAACCCTAATGCAAAATGCTGAAGGAAGATCAAAGTAGAACCCTAATGCTTACCAACAACGAGTTTAGAGCTGACGAGAGCACTAACCTGAGATTTCTTGATCTTATTTAGAAGGTGAACCGAAGAGGATTTCAAAAGGAAATTAGGAAACAAGTAGACTTGCCCTAAATGACGGACTTTTAATAACTTATATGGAGATGATGTGGTTTCCTTTTTTAAGAGTTTTTATTTTCTGAATATTTTCATTTTTCTTTTCTGTCTATTTCTATAAGGGTCAATAACCTTCAAAAAAAAGTAAAAAACAGAACGCCGTTCAGTCGAAGTCATTAGTATATATTTAATTAATTTAATAATAAAAATAGGCTTAGTTCTGGTAATTAAATGTTGATGAACTAATTTTTAATTGCACTCAATTTTGTAGCAACCAAGGATCTGTTCCTGAGGACTGAAACATTTCATACAATTAATTGTGAAGTTATTATAGGAAAAACAACTTAACTTTATTGTTTGTGAGTAAGGGTGTAAACGAGTTGAGTTTTGACACTATCGTGCTCAGCTTGTTAGTCGAAAAAACGAGTTCGAGTCGAGCTCAAAACGCGAGCCGAACTCGAGCTCGTCCAACTATGAACGAGCTCAGGTCGCTAGCCTTGGGCGAAAGCTTCATACTGTCGTCCCGAGTTCCATCGTCGTCCTGAGCTCTGCTGTCGAGCAACACACGAGCTCTGACATATCGAGCTCCGACATCGAGCAACACACGAGTTCTGTCATTTTGGTTTTCCCGCCCGACCTTCGATTTGTCCTCCCGCCTGCCCAAATCAAGATTTTGTTTTCCTGTACGATCACCTCCACGAGCTGCTCGACGAGCTGAAAAGTTATGCGGAGGTCTGTTCGAGCTCGAGCTCGAGCTCGATAAGCCGTCGAGCTCAAAATCATATTCGAGCTCGACTCAACTTGGTTACACCCCTATTAGTGTGTCAGTCTAATAGTGTGATTGAATTAAATTTACTTGTGAGTTGCGATGTTAAAGTTTTGTGATCAACCTCCACCCCATTCTCAAATCTTGCCGAAAATGAATCAAATTCGCATAATACTAGCCATGATCTTAATCTTTAGGAATCACGTAATTTAAAGATATGATTCTATGAATTTTAAGAAATTACTAAATTCAAATCGCTGATAGGATTCACAAAATTCAATTGATAAATCAAGACAAAAAATATTCCAAGTGAATTTCAATCAATCATTGAACATTTCAGTTTATAAGTGATTAAATTCAGATTTTATTCTCTTCATTATTAACATGTTACTATTTATTTCGTTCATTTATTTGTTTAAATACCACACTGCCGTCTAATAAAGTCTAAAAAATGATTATATCATTTAATTATTAATTATTTCTTTAAATCTTACGAACTCTGGTCCTAATTAGCCTAAATTTAAAGTTAAATAGCTAACTAATTAGTTGCAATACATTATAATATTAATTAATCTGCACTTAATTATCTTACTGAAATTGTATTTATTCTTAACCAAGCTAGTTAAATATTAATGACTCTGATTGAGCGGTGCTCAGTTTTTTAAGGTTTTGACCGTTATCGAAATAGACGGAAATTGTTTTTTGAAAATATTAAGAAAATAAGAACACTTAAAAAAGGAAACCTCATCCTCTATATAAGATAAGAGTAATTACTGGTCATCTTATTTCCTAAATTCCTTCTGAAATCCTCTTTGGATTACGGTCTGACGAAGATCCAGAACTATCCTGCTATTACTCTCGTCGGCTCTAAGATCTCCATTGGTAAGCATTAGGGTTTTACTATTTTTCTTTTTTTTAAGGTTTTTACTCTTTTCTTCCTTCGGCATTTTGCATTACTGTTTTGAATCTGATAGCCACTTCGGATGAAGCATTTCATTTTGACTAATCTGTTATTTCTCGGAGTAGTAAGTACATATCTGAGACTTCCATTAGGTTTGGATTTTATTTTTGAAATTAACAAAATTTTGCTAAATATGTAACAATGATCAGATCAAATCAATGGCTTTCAAGGAGGAAGCAGAACCATCGCTAATTGTCATATACAGCACTTATGAAGACGAGCTTGAAGACACCGCCTGTTCCTATTTTAAAGAATGCATGGAGGCTGATTTGATAGATTCAAACAAATTGAAAGCTTCAACATTTCTGAAGAAGAGAAAGAGGATGGATACACCAGCGAAAAGGAATTTCTGTCCAAGTGAATTTTTTGGTGATTAAACTGCCTTTGATCTTTGCTCATTCATCTCAGTTTTGCTAATTAATGTTACAATTTATATACCATTATATATTTAATTTTTGCTTATTCTTGTTATAATTTTACGTACAGTTAAAAAGGCTGAATGTTCAAGCAATATGAATGAAAAAGGCAGTGGAAACAAATTAGAAGATAGTGGCAGCCATGAAAGCGAATGTGATGATGAACCATCGATATCTCCCGTGCCAAAGAGAAGAAAGAGGTTGACTGCACCTGCTTACTTCGCCATTCTTTCTGGAAAGAAGAAAAATTCATGTACACCTGGTATATATATCTTGCTATGTAATTGATCTATGATTTTTTCATTCTCATGACATGGACACTATAAATAATTATTTGCCTCTTATTGTCAAGTGACAGTGAATAATGCTTGTCGCCATGAATGCGTAGAACAAAAGTCTGCCCAAAGTAGTGTTGGGAGTTTCAACCCTGAAATGAGTGAATCTGAAGATGACTTCATTAATTCATACAATATCAAGAAGAAGAGGCTGACAACTCCTGCTTATAGGAAGCTTCTAAAGAAGTGTAACATAAGAGTAAAAGTTTTAAGGTATTATATATTCACTTGTTGACTTTGAAATTAATTATCTTTTGTGCTTCAAAGGTATTTATATATGATTCATGTTTGCCTCTTTGACAGGGAAGTAAGCATAACCGAAAATCTGATATTGATATCTGATGCTTAAAAGCCTCGTTATGATGCTTTTGGGAAGAGGAAATAGCTGCAATGAAGCATTTAGCCAGCAACATACATAGATTTGATCAAGCATATGTTCGTCGATGTTATTGTTCTATAAATAGTTAGAATTTGTGATTTAAAGTCTGTACTGCTTCTTCTTGAACTCTTAGATTTGGTTGCATTCAATCATAATGGTTTTTTCTCTTTTATCATCAAAGGAATTTTGAATTGTTTCATTTCGCACTTAATGAAATGATTGTCTCACATTTTCTTATCATGGGAGGAATGTTTTCGTATGCCACATATAACTTTGACGATAACTTTGCTGCAAAACGCTACTTTTTATTACAGATCACATTTAAAAAAAAAAAAGTTATAAGCAAAAGTTTTATAATAATTTTTACAAAATAAAAAATGTAAAATACCCTTGCTCCAAGCTCTAAGTTTATAATCTAAAGGATCTCAAAAATTTTAAATTTATTTATGAATAAAATACATACCTAAATAATTAATCTTATACTAATCTCGAAGGGGATCTTATTAGAGCAGCAACACAAGAATACTTAATTTACTTAAATTGTAATCTGTAGCTTATATAGCATATAGCCTTTTATGTATCAAGTACAATCTATAAATACACATGTATCATATGAAGCAAATACGAAAATGAATAATATCTCTCTGTTTACTTTCCCTTTCTCACTTGTTTTCTTGTTCCTGTAAAGATTCAAAGATTACGTTTCTACAGATCTAAGAGTTTTGAGCAGCATCCTGATCAATTCACAGCATAAATGTTTTCTTATTTTATTTTAATTAATTATTTATTTATTTATTTGGCACTGTTTTTGATGCTGAGCAATAAATCTCATTCTTTGTTTTAAATTCACGAGCTTAGGAAAACATTGTTCTTGCTTAGTTAATAAGTCACCAATCATTTATCATTTTGAATAATTTTGCTTTCTAATCTCAAAAAAAAAAAAAAAAAAAAAAAAAAAAAAAAAAAAAAAAAAAAAAAAAACAAAGCAAAAGAATCTTATTGTTGCGTGCAGGAACATTTGCAGTGATAGAGAGATTAAGAGTTTAACATCTTACTACCTCATAAACATTCAGCATACATACAAATAAGAAAGGAGTGTATGATTGTAAAAGACAAAAAAAATTTATGTGAAAATACCATGAAAGGAAAACATAATTGGGTTTGGCCCGGTTCAAATGATTCAACTACTATTTGTGTTTGATTACAAGTGTAGCCTTTTACTGCGAGTAGGCATTGATACACTATAAAAAACACATTAGTTGATTGAAGTTTGAAGAGTTATTTGGCAGGAATTCCGCATAAATCCAAGTGCTGAAGTCGAGAGTCTGAGTTGATGTTGATTGTGTGTATCGATTGAAAGTTCAAATATGGGTAATTAGGCCTACTTAAACAAAAAGTGCACACCGAGAAATTATCCTTCTTAAAAGATTTTGATCTAGTGAAAAAATAGTATGAACTAGCAAGAATAACTTTTTAATATATGGAAGATAACATTTAAACACCTATTACATAAAAACATTTGTTTTGATTTAAAAAAAAAAAACTTGCAAAGAAAAATATTTTTGTTAGTTTTTATTTTTTTTTTTTTAATTCTTTTCTTCTTGAGAAGAATCAAGATATATTTCTAATACAAAGCGAAGCTCACAAATCACATATTTTGCAATAAGTAAAATGCAAGAAATAAGTGCGAAAAAGTAAAAGCTAAAACCAAGAATGAACACACAAAAATTTTTATATTGGTTCAGTCAACCATGACCTACGTCCACTTCTCGGAATCTTCTCCGGGTATTACACTAAAAACTTAGTGACTCTCCTTTTGCCCCCACAGCAAGGTGGAGAAGCACTTACAAATCTCTTTCACCTCCTCGATGCAATGGAGAAACTGAATCCCTTTCACCTCTTCGGTGTGATGGAGTAGTCGAATCCCTTTCACCTCCTCAGTGCAGTGGAGTAGTTGAATCCTTCCCACGAAGAGACTATTCTCGAAGGTACCCTCAAGGAAAGATAATGACCTTGGATGAAGAAGGTGCATGATCACCGAGTAACCATGTATAGAAAATCCTCTAACACACTCTCATGTTCCCACAAAGAATTTTCTCCCTCATGACCTCACCTCTCTCTCTCCAAGGAAATGCTCTCTTTTCAAACCCTTCTCATAAAAGCTCTCCCTAATAAAAAGTGGCAAAAGATTACCTAAAATGGATTAGGGATGATATTTAAACAAAACTCAAAATAACCCTAAAATTTAAGTTAGCTGACTATGTTTATACAGTACGATCGTGGATCATACAGTACGAATAGTTTAAAAGTCTCTATTTATTCTGTACAATGAATGAACTTCTAGTATGATTAGTTAAAGAATCCTAAATTGATAGTACAATACAAATAATGGATCATACAGTAAGATTAGTTTGAAAACTAAAATTAGTCCAGGATGATCTCTGGGATGATAAAGATTTTCTCTGTAGATCAACCAATATTATTAGTATCATATCAAGATTTGTCCAAAATGATCCCTTGGATGATTAATTATCATCTCTATTGATCATTCAGTATGATTATGATCGTACAGTATGACTATATTTTATTAATTAACCATGATTTGATTGAGTAATGAAAGGGGATATATTATGTAATATTTTAAATATTGTATAATACCAACTAGTTCATATAGTATGATTAGTTCAAAAATCAAATTTCAAATATTTGCCTAGTTCTAATTGGTGGTTGGGGTCTATAAATTAAACATATTGTTCTGTATAATCTAGCTCTTATAGTATGATTAGTTTGTGAAATTAATCCTTTATTTAACTATTTTAATTAATTTTTCTAATATATAAATAGTACAATATGATATGGATGGTACCATACGATATGTAGAAAATTTGATATTTATTTTTCATTCCCTCGGGTGAGTGTGTGTGCACAGTCGCTAAGCTGACATACATCTTTTCCTAGACAATTCACTCAACAAACATAAAAATAAATAAATGAAAATACTAACTCTTGTAAAATATCAAATCTATTCTACCTAGTCTTGAGTCAATCATTTATTGCATGGTATATTATCACTACAAAAAAACTCACATTACTAGCGGCTTAGATAAACTAGAAAATGATAAATTCTGTTAAAAATATGCATTTTTGGCATATTTCAGGCATAAATTCAATCAATGGTAAAATTTGCATCAGTAACATTATTCTAGCAAAAGGTTTCTTCCTAAAGTATTTTTGGTAGATTTGCCGATGAAATTCTAGTGGAATTGTGCAATAATATATGTCATTTGTGAAGCACTTGTTCCGGTGGATAAACCTCCAAAATTTTTTGCAAGATACTAACAGATGAAATTTCCAGTGGGCTATCCACGGGAACATTTGATGGAATTTTACCGCCACAAAGAAGATACGTTTTCATATCCATTTTTTAGCAAAATATCCACCAGAAGCATGTACAAAAAATAAATAAAATAGCACTCTCTCGCATGTTTTCTACAACAAAACAAACCTGCATTACGAAAATACACATTATTTTTACATTCAAATATTGAACATAAAGACATGCTACATGCATGTAATAATAGATTTTATCACAATATTTTACTGAACATTCACCAAACAGTTTAATATTAAACATAAAGTCTAGTAATAATCTGTTGATCCAATAAACAAAAATAGTCTAGAAATGAAATTCCCAATAATAATAAAAAAGACTTATCAAAATGTCTCCTCATTTGCTGATGATGCCTACTTTCCACAGAACTACGCCCTTAAATTTTGTAGCTCATCCAACAACTTGAATTCTACTAATAGTATCCACATATATTTCAGCATCAACTCCCTATCTAGTCTTATCAACAAGAAGAATATCATCAACAAAATGCATACATTATGGTACAATCTCTAGCAAATGCCAACCGAGAACATCCATGACCAAAGTAATAAAAAAAGAAATAGACTAACACAGATTAACTTATGGCAGTTTCAACAATCTAGGTGGCTAATGATGGCCGTGGAGTGGTGTACATGAAGGTGACAAATGCTGCATTCGATGGGATGCGACCCACGAGATCGGGAGTGAAGCAGGAATGAGCATGAACGAAATAAGAAGTAAGACAATCACAAAAGGTAAATAGAGGCTGCTAGAAATATTTCGTCATCTTTAAATAAGACATCAAATTTTCTGCCTGAAGTTACCACTGGTTTAGAAGAATTGATGGCTTTCCCATCTGGTTTTCCACCAAAAATATTTTGGTAATTTTTTTACCGAAAAACCCACCACTACTACCAATGGATATAATTTAGCCATAAAGTTTGTTTGTATACCTAGGTTTTCCTATAGTGGGTGCACTTGAAATATTATTGCACGTAAGAGAAATATGAAATAGAAATACTAGGAGAAACAAAGTAGAAAAAATCAATAATATTTTTTATCATCAAAATCATGAGCATAGGATCCCAGATTGCAACATCGATCTTATAATTGATGATATGTATTGGCATTGCTAGTGATGGTAGATGATAAAGTTGATAGGCACCATAGTAGTATGTGATAATGATTAGAGTATTCTAAATCTATGGACCGCAGTTAAATGGTGGTGGTTGGAAAAATATATTTTTTCATCAATTCTAAAACTAAATAATGAACTCAATGTTTAATAACCTCATATAATTTGTCATGGCAAGATAAAATATAACTTATTAAATATTTTCTAAATATTTTACTCGACACTCAGAGCACATGCATTAGTTCTTTCCATATCATAATTATTTTGAAAAGACTAATATCATGGTTGAAGTTTGTAATAAATTCTTAGAGCTAGTATGACAAATGAGAGTATAACAAACTAGTAGCAACAGAGAACTTGAGGAACATAGGAATAGAGCATCACATATTTATGTATATAAGATATTTTTCCTTTTAGGACTAGTAACACTAAGATACAGGTATATAAAGAAAGAGAGTTAAGTTATGGTTTATCATTCAATAGATCATGATGAATTATTCTGATAAAGTGTTCCTGTAACTTGAAGCCAACATTAAGAGGTAGAATAGAGAATGAGTTAGCTGCTAGCTTATCAGATATACTTATTAGTGCTTGAGGCTTATCACCGCCCTACAAACTAAGTGTCCAGAGATTGGAGTGTTTGTTTTGGAACGAAGTTGTATGAATCTGGCAAGAGAGAGAGCTTTGGTTAAGATGTCTGCAAGTTGGTCTTTTGAGTCAACGTGTTACAATGTATCTTCTTAGGAGTGGATGTGATTGTGAATGAAGTGATAATCAATTTCTATATGCTTTTTATGGGCATGAAAAATAGTATTATTGGATAAAGACATGTCATATATGTTGTTGTAGAAAAGTGCACTGGCTTCTTGTAGGGCAATAATGAAATCTGTTAGCAAGCAACATAGCCAAACTATATTTGATATAGTGTTTGCTAAAACTCTGTATTCAGCTTTGGTGGATGATTTTATAATAATCAGATGTTTCTTAATGCACCATGAGAAAAGGGTGTTGCCAATGTAGGAGCAATATCCAGTGGTAGATTTGTCGCCAAGGGTATCAGAAGCACTATCTGAATCAAAATAAGATCTTAAGGTGATATCACCTCTTATGATTGGAAGATCCAAGTGGATTATTCCTTTTATGTAGCAAAGTTAGCATTTCATTTGCTAAAAATAATGATTTAGTGGGTGATGCATGTATTGGCAAAGCACATTTATGGTGAAACAATGTCAAGTTTTGTAATTATGAGATTCTATAGAGACCTAGCAATTTGGCATTAGAGATTAAGGTTGGAAAATAGCTTGTTACCATCTAGGGAGGTCAAAGATTTGACAGAAATGGGTTTGGTAGTAGGCTTGCAATAAAACATTCTAGATTTATGTAGAATTTTTAAGTGTGGGAAATAGATTTTCACCATCTGGGTAGGTGGAATATTTGACAAGGCATCAAATTCATAAATGATACCATAAAATATTGATAACAAGACTGAATGTTATAATAATTTCTAAGTGCTAGTAAGGAAAATGATAGTATTATAAACCTACAACAATAGAGACTGTGAGGAAGAGAGGGAAAGAAATTGAATATTCATTTATAGAAGATGTTTTTCATTTTATGACCAAATCATTAAGAGATATATACATAAAGAAAGAGAGGTAAGGTAAGATCTATCATTTAGTATATCATATGAATTATTCTGGTAAAGTATATATTCTTATGAACTGGTAGCCAATGTTGAGAGGTGGACAGAGTATGAGCTGGCTGCTGGCTACTAGCTTATCAAAACTACTTATTAATGCTTTAGGATTATCATATTTAAGTACTCACTGCAATGTTAGAAAATAAAGTTCTTGTTGAACTATGAAAAAAAGTACTCTCATAATAATGAAAAGAACACAAAAACACATATTAGCTACTCAAACATAGAAGTTAATTAATAAAAAAGTTTTCACAAGGGCTTCACTTACAATAGACACATTACATGAAATTATTTGAATTCAAATTACACTTGTAAAGAAAATTAGTTTTAGTATGATAGGACTATAATAAGATTCAAATGTTAAAAATAAATTATTCACAATGGATTTCAATAAATCAACAAATATTTAATTAATCTCTCTTTATACTATCAATTCTAATATTAAAATATGGCTTTTATAATCCTTCCCAAAATAAATCCTAACCCTCCATCTAGTGTAACTCTTTATCTTCCACATGCAAATCTCAACTTTACATTTGGCTTTTATAATTCTTCCCAAAATAAATCCTTGTGGCATAACTCTTCAACTTCTACATGCATTGCATTACTAATATATCCGCAGCTTACAAATTGTCACAATGCATCATTCTCTTCTCTAATTTCATAGTTGTTAGGAAGCGAAGCTCTCTTCATTCTCTTCTTTAACATATCATGCGTCATATTCTAATTTGAAAGAATTATTCTATTGTCTTTTATTAAATAACAATCAAAGCTATCTAATTTTATTTATCAATATAAATATCAATAGAAATAAAATTATCGATCAAAACATCAATATACAACAATATTTATTTCCCAAAAATTGTGTACACTACTTGGAATTTATATAATTATACCAAAATTACTCTATCCTAATTAAGTATAAAAGAATAGCTAAAATAATAATAACCTAAACCTGAAGCATCCTAGTCAATCTTTTACTCTTGCTCCCATATCCTAACCTAAAATCAGTTCATCATACATATAATGAGCCCAAGAGTCCAACAAGTAACCAAATCCAATAATAATAATAACAATCATATGATCAAGAATTAGTGTAGAAATAGTAAAACCTACTCGTAGTTGTAGTAGTAAAATATATAAACAGTAAAATAATATGGTACATAAGTCAGTAATATAGTAGAATAGAAAAATCAATAAATTAGTATGAGTTTCAAATCATTAAAGCAATCATCATATCATTACTTTCAATCAGTAGAGAAATTATATAAATTAGTAAAACTAAAACATCAGTTAAAACGATCAAAATTATATTAATGTAATAAACTCATGTATGAGTGTATACATACTATATATGTATTTTATATCAATAATAAATCAGTATATTACATGCTCCTTATGTCACATGCTTAGTATCAGTATAGTGAACCATAAATATCAAATAATATCGATGTCTATATCAATAACAAAAATAATGCAGTGCTAGGAACAATAAAACAATACATAAAAGTAAATACGAGCATTAATAAAAAAATCTATACAATAATAAGAATAATGCTTCAATAACATGTACTTTAGTAGTCATACTAAATAAGTAAGAAGTTCTAATTATCACGATATTTTTAAGTAATTAGTAATCGATAGTCAGTAATTATTGCCTCAGTAAATAGAGTTGTCACTCTTTGCATGTCAACAAAGTAGTTATTCTATATAACTCCCAATTAGTAGCACATGAATTCATATAGGATAGCACCAAACCATAATATTTAAATAAAAGTTCGTCAGCTCACCATATTGTACAGGTCAATCAATCTCCAACTAACATATCAACCAGTCTTTACTTGTCTTTTACACACACACACACATTATTATTACAATACTATAGCAGTAATAATGACATATCCACATTCATTACCAATGCATTATAGTAAATAAAGTATATACCTTAATTTAAAAAGTGCCAAAATGTCCTAACATTAGGCAACATAAAATCCTACTAAGTAAAAAAATTCACATTTTTAGAAATTAAATAAATTACTAGAGATCATATACAACAACATTCTGAAATTATTATTGAATAAATCTCCCAACATATCCAACTGGCAAAAATTACTCTACGGCCTCCAAATCTTAAATTCTATTTTCCCTCTCTTCTCTTATTCTCTTGGATTTTACTATTCTCCTCTCTATTAGCCTATTCGAATAAATGAGAAAAAAATGCTTAATGAATGTAATGGAATAAGATATTTATAAATAAATAATAATTATATAATTTAATTAATTTTTTAGTATAAAATTCATGTAAGTTCTTTTGGAGTTTTAAAAATTATAGAAAAATATCCATAAATAGCCCATTTTATTTAAATTTTTTTTTAATGGAATTAGTTTACAAAATGGACACCTAATGGTCCCAAAATCTCTACTTTTACAAACAAGTGTTAATTTCTTAAGGATTTCCACCATTTAAAAAAAAAATTAGTATAACTAAATCACTACAATATCTATGTTATGAAAATGACAGTTGATGATTTAGACTTATAATGACTTTTGAAAAATTCATTTTCTTCTATGGATTCTTGTGTGGTGGTTGGTTCACTTTGGTAACTGTTGGTTTTGTCAAAATGCTTTGTGGCTAGTGCATCTTTTGTAGCTTTCATTGGTAAAATAGTTGTTTTATATCTTTTGTTCATAATATACCAATCTTCAATCTTCATAAAATAGCAATCTTGATTATTCACTGAAATTCAACTATTCCTATTGCATTACTTCTAGAAATTAAATTATTTCATCAAATGCATTCAAAAAATAAATTATTTGAGAAATCCTTCTTCTTTTTTGGTTTTTTTGGAAAATTATTCAGTAAAATCTCAGGCTATTGGCAACAACAAGCAAAACTACTTTTTGAGTTAGAGATCAACAAATTGATCTAGGTGGAAGAAAAAAGATAAAATGATATATATATATATATATATATATATACATGTGTACAAACATTATGTCGCCGTGATATATTTCATTAG
>NW_021319385.1:342939-472139 GCF_001605985.2 Dendrobium catenatum
GCTCCATTTGCTTTAATTTGTATGGTGATTGGTGAACTAAACCTCATTACAGTTTGGATATATTTTTTTTTCAAGATGAAAATAGTTGAGCTATGCACAAATGGTCAGAGCTGTTGCAGGAGTCTTAAAAATATATAAAAAATGGTTAAGAATTTTAGGGATTGATTTTGAGAACATATGAATGGATTACTCTGAGATGATGCCTACATAACATGTTTCTAGATGTAGATATAGATATTTGGAGGCAAAATAAAAATGAAATATGCATATACAATAATGAGATTTCGGGTTTATTTGGAATAGTTTCTTTTGTTGCCTTGTTTTTCAGGTGGCATTCAAAATTTCGTTTGGTCGTAACTATTATACGTTGTTTTTCTAAAATTTCTACAAAGTAAAAACTACTTTATACAATCATAGTAGTTAAGTTATTTTTCACGATAATTTTATAATCAACTTATAAAAGTTATAACAGCCATCCCAAATAGGGTCTTAATCTTTCCGATTAAATGCAGTTGATGATATTGTCAATAAAAAACAATCATATAGAGGAGTGCAATGGCTAGATGATTCCTTTGTCATTAACACAAAATCTTTGGTTGTTGAACAATAAGATGGTTGAAAAATTCATTCAAAAAATAAGTAGAGAGAAAACTAAATAAAATAATAAAAAAGATGTTTATTTAATAATATTATATAACAATTTATGGGGCTCTAAAATATCTCATGAGCTTGTTTTGTCGTTCATTTCCTTCTCCCTTTTAGATATTTAGAAAAAGTGTAATAAACATTATGAAAATAAACCTAAACTCTTAAACAACGATGAGCTTTTGGTATAACGGTTGGAGTAATATTATAATCGCTAAAAATTAAGTATGTTGTATACGACAACTCCAGGGATGGATAATCTACTGGGAAGTTACACCAATGAGACAAAATAATGCATGAGTTAATTTTCCTTGGGTTGTTCTGGACATGCAAGTTGGCTCAAGATTGCCTATTTTGGTTACTTTGGGTCAGCCCATTTGGATGACCTTGGTCAGCCTATAGGCTGAACTGACCATGGCAGATACATAGTGTCATGGGTTATCCAATGCAATTATTAGCTTGGGCCAATTTGGTCTAGGTTTTAAAATCGGTACATGAAAATCATCAAATTCCGACAAATTTTTCTGTGGCTGTGGGACTACCAAAAATTCCGGCAATTATGGCTGCAGATCAATTGCTTGGATTCTTCAAAAATTATCGGTGGTCATACCACAGGTAATGCCACTAGAAATCTCTAGCGGCCCAGCTGTCAGATATAACCAGTTATCAAACCACCTGAAATTATCAATGTGAAATCGCCAATATAACTGATGAAAGTCTGGCAGTGGCTGAGAAGGAGCTATGTGGCAAGAGCAATCTCCGATCTATCTCTTGCTTCCTTGCTTGGGGCCCTTACATGATAAGTGAGGGGTCTATCTATAGATTTTTGAGAGTGGCATTGTCCATAAATAGGAGGAAGATCAAGGGTAAATTGGGAGTGGTTTGGATGGACGACCAATGTTGAATCTCTTGATCATGGACCGTTTATTGGGCATTTGAATGTCTTAATGATATCAAAACTTGGCGATCTTGGGCTTCTTGAATTTGTCTCGTCGAGCTGCTCAATTTGTCTAAATTATGGTTTGAACCTTCCAAATGTGCATCGTGTCTTTGATTTGGACTCATTTGGGCTCGGCTTGAGTCAAATTGGGTGTTGTTGAGTTCTTATTTATGAGACATTTAGTTTGACTATAAGTTTGCTGAAATTGAAGTTCAGATGGTCATTGATTTAATTTTTGAAGTTTCCAACTTGATTTTGCCTCGAGATTCATGCTTGATCAAGATAATTTTTTGATGATATATCAAGTATTATTATTATTATTATTATTATTATTATGAGAATGAGCTTTTCATAATTAGACCTATTAGAATTTGATTATTGCAAGAAATTATTATTTAAAATTTTTTTGAAGCGAGAAAGGCCAACAATATGGAAACAATCTTTCAAAAATTTTATTTTTCACAATAATTTCAAATCTAATTTTACAAAGTGCTAAATCCTCTCAACCAAGTCCTTAGATCGCTATCAGACTCCTATTTGCCATCATTTCTTTTATTCTATTTTAAAAAATGCTTAGATAAGAATGAATATTTCACAATCATATCTACGAGGATATAATAATTATATAAAATTTGAAACTTGTATTATTATCATAATAAATTCAGTAGCTCAATTTGAAGATGAACGAATGATCAAAATTTTCTTTTGTTGTTTTGCTTTTATGTGGCAATCGCAATATTGTCTAGTTACTATTTTACGTTGTTTTTCAAAAATTTCTTCGATGAAAAAACTACTTTATACAATCATAAAAGTTAAGTTATTTTTCACGATAATTTTATAATCAACTTATAAAAGTAACTGCCATCCCAAATAGGGTCTTAATCTTTCTAACAAAATGTAGTTGATGAAATTGTCAATAAAAAACAATCATATAGAGGAGTGTAATGGCTAGATGATTCATTTGTCATTAACACAAAATCTTTGGGTGTTGAACAATAAGATGGATGTAAAATTCATTAAAAAAATAAGTAGAGAGTAAACTTAATAAAAAAAGATGTTTATTTAATAATATTATATAACAAATTATGGGGCTCTAAAATATCTCATGAGCTTGTTTTGTCGTTCATTTCCTTCTCTCTTTTAGATATTTAGGAAAAGTGTGATAAACATTATGAAAATAAACCTAAACTCTTAAACAACGATGAGCTTTTGGTATAACGGTTTGAGTAATATTATAATAGCTAAAAATTAAGCATGTTGTATAGGACAACTCCAGGGATGGGTAATCTATAGAGAAGTTACACCAACAAGTTAATTTTCCCCGGGTTGTTCTGGACATGCAAGTTGGCTCAAGATTGCCTATTTTGGTTACTTTGGGTTAGCCCATTTGGATGACCTAGGTCAACTTATAAGCTCGAATGACCATGGCACATACATAGTGTCATGGGTTATCCAATGCAATGATTAGCTTGGGCCAATTTGGTCTAGGTTTTAAAATCATTAAATGAAAATCATCAAATGCCAACAAACTACCAAAAATTCTGGCAATTATGGCTACGGATTAAATACTTGGATTCGTCAGAAATTATCGATGGTCATGCCACAGGTAATGCCATTAGAAATCTCTAGAGGCCCAGTTGTTTGATATTTCCAGCTATCAAACCACCTAAATTACCAACGATCAAATCGCCAATATAACTGTCAAAAATCTCTAGTGGCTATTTTGTGGAAGCCCCCGCTCTGATTGCCACCATAATAAAAAAAAAAACCACTAGAAATCTCTTTAGATACAAAGACTGATAGGACAAAAATTAGAAGGAGCTTAAAGATTATTGACTTTAGGAAAAAGAGCAATAAGAGTTTCCTTCAACTTAGAACACATCTTACTATAAAATAAGAATTGAATGATAGCAAGCTAAACATCTTTGCCAATTACATTCCAATAAGCTTTTATAAAAGAATAAGAAATACCATTATATCCTAGAGAAATATTCCTACTAAGAATTTTAACCTCATTTTCAACTTCTTCAAATGAAAAATTAGCATCCTCAAGATTGCAGTCCTCTTGATTTAAAGTATTCAGAGTAAATGGCCAGCCCCACATATCATAATTTATATATCTCTATTTATTGCTAAAGAAATTAAAGAAGATCCCTTCAATATCTACCTGGTCCTCAACAATATTACCATCATCCGTATTTACTTGGTTAATAAAATTTCCATTCCTCCTACCATTAGCAAAAGCATGAAAGAACTTAGAGTTTGTGTCACCTTCTTCCAACCACTTTACCTTTGCCCTTTGCTTCCACCAAGTGTTCAAGAGAGCAAGTGTGACATTTAATTCATTAACCTTGGATTTGAGTAACATAAGACAATCATCAGATAACCCACCACCATTCACCTCCTCCAATTGGAGATCTGCTAATTCCTTTTTAAGTTTTTCCTTCAACTCCATTAAATTTTGAAGTTTAGTTTACTCCAAAATATAAAGCTCTCAAAACTATGTGAAATTTCATGTTGATGACATTCATAGGATCACCACCAACTATTTTGCTCCACAATTTACGCACCACTACCAACTGAAGCTGGATACGACACCCAGACATCTTCGAACCACAAAAATATGTTTTTACGAAGATTCATGCGGAAGATTTTTAAAACAATGGGGCTATGATCAAAAGCGGTCCTAGCCAGGTGTCTGGTTGTTACCTGCTGTGCCAAATCTAAAGCCTTAGAGTTCAATAAACATCCGTCAAGCCCCTCCAAAATGCATGCACTTCCACTTTTCTTATTGCACCAAATAAACTTTGGCCCAACCAACCCCACTTCATTAAAATCGTTGTTATTCATAAATGATTTCATCTCTTGATGAACAAGAGAAAAAGTAAACTTCTTCCCACCCCTTTTATCATCTTGAGACAAGAAACAATTGAAATCTCCCCCCACCACTGAAGGAAGGCTCAAGCTAGAATGCAATTCCAAACAGTCCCATAATTTTGTACTATTACAAATTCTTTCAAATAAACAGAAGCTTCTCTTTTATTTGCCCCTCTATAGTTCCAAAAAGCTAAGGAACTCATTTTCCCACTAAGGAGGAAGGACCCCAACTTCTTTCCTTATTCAACACTTCTAGCTTTTTATGCCTAGAAGATGTGTTTAAAGGACCAAGAAACCTGAGTTCCTTTTGAAGTTTAGGTTTAATATTCCCAAACTACAATTTACCAAGCCATTAAAAACATCTGTAAACTTCCTTTGAGATACAGCAATAAACTTCCTTTTTTCTTCAATAATTAACATGGACCAAAGGGCCATAGGATGAATCATTATTTGGATCCATAAGCAGATACTTTCTAGAGTCATTCTCATGAATAACATGCTTAACTTCACCTTTATCACCACCCTCCATCTCCTCCAATTTACAAGCATTGATCAACTGACCAATCTTCCCACATTTGAAATAGAATGTGGAGGTTTTCTCATACTCCACCTTTTGAAAGAACCGGCCATCCAAACCTTCCACCCAAACACCTAAAGGGAGTTGTCTAATTCCACTTGAACACATACTCTAGCAAACTCTCTTCTACCCCATTAGAACATATTACCATCTATCCAAAGTGGAGTTCCAATCAAAGAATCAAATCTAGACACATTAATCTAATCCCAACAATAAAGTGGTAGAATAGACATCCTAACCCAAACCGGAGATGACAATCCTTTCAATGATGTAGGTGAAAATTTGGGATTCCATTTGTCAAGACCAACTATATGGCAATTAACAAACCAAGGTCCACCCGATAGAACATTCTCCATAGCTTCACGAGAGAAAAAGAGCATAATACCCCGCCTAAGCCAAGAACCGTCAAATGGAATTTACCAAATTGTAACACAACCATCGCAACTCCTCCGCAATCACTTGGATTGGGATATCTTTTCCAAAAACTTTCACTATAATCGAATATTGAAGTCTTTCAGAATTGACATTCACATTTGGCTCATGCAACTTAACCACAACTCCATCTTCTGACGAAAGGGATTCATCTTTAGAAAGTTTAACTTTAATATATGGACGTCTAGTCCAAGGATTCGTCGGGCCTCTACCACCCAAACCACCAACATCATTCAGTATTTTCCCTGGAACATCATGAACAGAAACATTGCCTTGAGCATTACGACAAACTGTTGATGGTCCTCCGAATTATTTTGAACTGAAGGGACTCCCTCAGATACAATAATAGGTTTATTATTAACATTGCCGAACCTATTGATAATAAGATTCATACCAAAGGATGACGATGTTTCAAAATCATTTGGTCTGCTCTTACCAGTCAATCGAGGAGTCTTCATCTCCAAACCATCCCCAATTTGTTTGTCTTTACCCATCATAGGGGATGAGGGTTTAGTTGGAACATCATTTGGTTCCTTGATAACCAACGGAGCATTCATGAAATTAATCTTTTGATTTACACCACCTTGCAATAAAATCTCATAATCTAGAAGAATATGAGAACCAGAGTTAGTAAACGTGGCATATTTACGGCCACTAGATCAGATGGTCGCCGAGCGATCAACCGTCATGAGCAAAAATTCCGCCAAACGACGGAGATGAAAATTTAAAAAATTCTCTCACTAGAAAATGGGAGCTTCTCTCACTAGAAATGTGAAAAATTCTGGCCAAATTTTAAATAAAAGCATACTATTTATTAAAATTAGTTTAAGGAGCATATTTAAAAAAAAAAATTTAAAAAGAAGCAAATGAGCCAATTCATTTGGCGCATTGTGAAAAGTTGGAGAGAGAGAGAGAGAGGAGAGAGAAAAGTTGGAGAGAGAGGGCACGGTATTGGAGAGAGAGGGCACCGTAAAATAATATTTACATATTATATTTAAAATAAATTTTTACATAAAACTTTTTATTTTTTTAATATAATATTATGTAAATATTATTTTTAATATTAGTAATTTAATTTTTTAAATAATTATTTATAAAACTTTATAATTAAAATAAATAAGTATAAAAATATTATAAATAATTATTTAACAAATTAAATTGCTAATATTAAAAATAATATTTATATAATATTTACATATATATAAAATACTTCACCCATTCCTCTCCTATATTATTCTTTCAATACCGTACCCTCTCTCTCCAACTTTTCTCTCTCCTACTCTCTCTCTCCAACTTTTCACAATGCGCCAAATGAATTGGCTCATTTGCTTCTTTTTAATTTTTTTTTTTAAATATGCTCCTTAAGCTAATTTTAATAAATAGTATGCTTTTATCTAAAATTTGGCCAAAAATTCTCTCACTAATACAACATGCTTAATTTTCTCAGTAGCTCAATTTGAAGATGAACGAATTATCCAATTTTTCTTTATCCAAACTTCTTTCCAACAAATCTAATTCTTAACTTAATATAAAAAACATTATCAAGCACACAACGTATTTGACCCCAAACTGCTACACCCCGCGCAAAAGCAAAGTCTCCAGTCCCGCCCACTACGGCGATCTCCTCCCTGTAGCCACGCTCCGCGCCTTAACCTCTAAGCTAAGACTGCCAGAATATTCCGGCAAGTTCAACGTGAGATAAATTATATTAAAATCAGCGAAAGTCGAATATTCTTCAACCGGAACTAAAACAGCAAAGCTTTCTGCCTTCCCAATGACCCGAGGCTTGTTCTGCACACTGTCGGTGAGCTTATGGTGGAAGATGACCGCACTGCTCTCTTTCAATGCTTTGAGTTCTGAACTTTGGCTGCAGAGAGGGTGGAGGTAGAGGGTTAGTGTAATCCATGGAGCTGAATAGTTCTTGTTTGGTTTCTTTTGTGGAGTTGGGTGGAGAAAGGATAGGAGGAGAACAGTTAGGATTGCTGCTGAGATTGATATGAAGAAGATGATTTTTCGAAGCATTTTGTTCTGCTTGAAATATTTTGGTTTCTGCGGTTGGCCTTATAAGAAGAAGTTAAAGGAGTGAGCTTTTTTCCTTAAACCAGCTCCATTTGCTTTAATTTGTATGGTGATTGGTGAACTAAACCTCATTACAGTTTGGATATATTTTTTTTTCAAGCTGAAAATAGTCAGAGCTGTTGCAGGAGTCTTAAAAATATATAAAAAAGGGTTAAGCATTTTAGGGATTGATTGTGAGAACATATGAATTGATGACTCTGTGATGCTGCCTACATAACATGATTCTAGATGTAGATAAATATATCCAGAGCAAAATAAAAATGAAATATACATAATAATGAGTTTTAGGGCCTATTTGGGGCAATTTCTTTTGTGGTTTTGTTTTTATGTGGAAATCGCAATATCGTCTGGTTACTATTTTACGTTGTTTTTCAAAAATTTCTATGATGAAAAAACTACTTTATAGAATAATAATAGTTAAGTTATTTTTCACGATAATTTTATAATCAACTTATAAAAGTAACCGCCATCCCAAATTGGGTCTTAATCTTTCTGATAAAATGTAGTTGATGATATTGTCAACAAAAAACAATCATATAGAGGAGTGCAATGCCTAGATGATTCCTTTGTCATTAACACAAAACCTTTGGGTGTTGAACAATAAGATGGTTGTAAAATTCATTCAAAAAATAAGTAGAGAGAAAACTAAATAAAAAAGATGTTTATTTAATAATATTATATAACAATTTATGGGGCTCTAAAATATCTCATGAGCTTGTTCTGTCGTTCAATTCATTTCCTTCTCTCTTTTAGATATTTAGGAAAAGTGTGATAAACATTATGAAAATAAACCTAAACTCTTAAACAACGATGAGCTTTTTGTATAACAGTTGGAGTAATATTATAATAGCTAAAAATTAAGCATGTTGTATAGGACAACTACACGGATGGATAATCTAATGGGAAATTACACCAATGAGACAAAATAATGCAAGAGTTAATTTTCCCCGGGTTGTTCTGGACATGCAAGTTGGCTCGAGATTACCTATTTTGGTTACTTTGGGTCAGCCCATTTGGATGACCTAGGTCAATCTATAGGTTGAACTGACCATGGTAGATACATAGTGTCAGGGGTTATCCAATGCAATTATTAGCTTGGGCCAATTTGGTCTAGGTTTTAAAATCATTACATGAAAATCATCAAATGCTGACAAATTTTTCGGTGGCTGTGGGACTACCAAAAATTCTAGCAATTATGGCTGCAGATTAATTGCTTGGATTCGTCAGAAATTATCGGTGGTCATACCACAGGTAATGCCACTAGAAATCTCTAGTGGCCCAGCCATCAAATATAACCAGCTATCAAACCACCTGAAATTACCAATGGTGAAATCGCAAATATAACTGTCAAAAATCTCTGGTCGCTATTTTGTGGAAGTCGCCGCTCTGACCGCCACCACAATAAAAATAAAAAACCACTAGAAAGTTAATAGAAAAAATTTCTGGTGGAAAAATGCTTACCAATTGTGTTTCCTCGATAGCTTATATTGGTGAAAAAAATCCACTGGAAAATCGTTGGAACCCTAAAATTTTACCAGAAAAGTGGTTATTTTCGCCGGAGAAATCTGACAGTAATAGACAAATTTTCTGTAGTAAATGACTCATGAGGAACAACTTTTGGCCACTTGGGTCAAGCCATGTGGCTAACCTAAGTGGGCTTATGGGCTATGTCACATAGGGTTGGCTCTTAGGGACCCATTGGATAGTCCCATGGGGTTTGAATGCCTTGGTATAGTCTAAAACATTTAGAGTTTATAGGGTTTAAGTTTAGCTTGGTCAACAGTGGTTAAATGTTTTACCTAGAGTTGACCAAGGGTTAGGGTTAGGTCCAACCAATTCCATATAACATTTGGAACTTATTTGAAAAGGTTTAATTCCATGGTGAGGTCTAGATGTATGAAATGTATGTGTTATGGCTTAAGGATTGATTTGGTCAACCTAGGTTGACTTGATCAACCAAGCTTAACAAAGGCATTGGTTTAGGTCCAATCTGCTTTAAATAACATTTGAAATTTATTGGAAGTGGTCTTGGGTCATGGCCTAATTGATCAAAGAAATGTTTTCTCAAATGTTCATATATGGTCATTTTAGGGTTTAAGGGATTCTCGTCAACCATGGTTCACTAAAATTTAATTGAGTTTATTCGTGTATGGTTCAAGTTTTGGAAACAATTAGAGGCCTTGGTGGGTTTTTTTTTTAGGGAAGCCCACGGAGGGGCCTACGCATTAATAAAAGCAAAATTTACATAGTCCTTAAAGGGCCCTCAAGCTCACTACTGCTCTAAAGAGCTACAAAAATAAAGTAAAAAAAAAAAAATCTAAGTGCTCGAGGTCCCTACTAAGCAAAAGTACAATCACACCTAGATATATTCTATGGTGCATAAGAGAGAGCACCCAAAAAATAGGAAAGCAAGTAGCATAGATCAGCTCTAGCTCCTCGTCCCAAAAACCTTCAACAAGAGTACTTGCACTAAAAATAACCTACAAACCCATATGAGATTCAAAATAAAGAAATAATAAATCATCATATAAGACATGATAGAGATAACTCCGCCATAGCCAAAATCCCTATTATCAATGAACCAACAACACCAAAAGCCAAAGGGACCAGACATCTAATAATTTATACCAAAAATGCACTGATGAGAACAAACAAGCAACAAGTCACCATTGGTAAGAACGAAACAAACCATCAAAACATAACTTACAAAGCAAATCGAGACCTTCCAGGCCAAAACTGCCCCAAAGTAGTCCAACCACATGAAACACCATAGAAAAATACACCAAACCGAGCCCCAAAACAACCTTTCAGCCAAAAGGAATCACCAAAAATCAACTGCATAGCTGTTACTATCAAAGTTATTGGCCTTCAATGCCACTATCTTCTCCTTCCTCCAGACATCTATATCAATCAGTTTTTGACACAGGCTTTGCTCGTAAGCAATGAGTGAGCCAAGTAGATTAGTAATAGAGTACATTTTCAAATCTTTTGATACATAGATGATAGTAACTTTAGCATTATAACTATCGGGTAATGCAAAATCTTATTGACTTTTTCAGAATTAGACACATCTCTACCAAGTGCATGTATTGATATTACAATCTTAGTAAACCTATTATACATGTCAATTATTGAGATTTTTGATATAACTAAGGTTTCTCAGCAACGAAGCAATGCAATCAAATAAAAAATGATATAAAAGAAAATTTTACTTCCATTCATCTTTTTTTCTCATTGAATGTTTGAGTATGATAATTAGAAAGTTGTGAATAAGGTATTCAATCTCTCCAACACTTGCATCATTCAATTCTTTTGTGGAAACCGTCTAAAGGAACAAGGGCACAAAAGGAAATGTAATACCAAAGCTTTGAGCAAAATCAATTTAAGAAACATGTTAAACTACATAGGATGATGATAAATGTAATTACCATAAACAAGACTAGAACAAGTTCCTTAAAAGCAATAAAGGCTCTCCTAAATTCATGAAGATTAAGTAAAACTATCAATGTTGGAACCCATGGCTTTATACCAAGGGAGAAAACCAATATCTCATAGATTAATGCCACTAACGGAAATTAAGATTACACAGATTCATAACAAGGAAAACAATCAAGATCAGTTAATAGAAAATAAATATCCATATATGTAAAGTAAGAAATATATTATTTGTAGATGTATGTCTATAGATATTTTTTTTATGTTTTAATGTAGACTAGCTTCCTTAATATCTTCTTAGATCAATATGTATATTAGCATGTATGTATTACTTTGAATGAATAAGAAATATTTTCATACTCTCCATAAGGTATTAAAGCCTTGGACTTTTTATCTCCAATCTCTTCTTGCATCTCAACTTTCATAGTTATCTTCCTTTGTGTCTTGGCAAAATCCACTAGAATGCAACCATCATCATTGTTGCAACTATAACCTTCGAAAACATAAGAAAAATCTCGAAGTAATATTGGAGACTTCACAAACATGAGAATGATAATTTGACAACTCTACTAAAGAGACTTAGAAACCTTTACATCTTAATTCATTATGAAACTTTTTCAACTCTTAGGTAATGGACTCAGAACTACTGATTATGACTCATAAAAAATTTTGTGCATATACACTTCTTCCAAGAAATTGCCACAACAAGTAGGTCTATAACTACCATAGTTAATATAGGAGATGTTTAGATTAATCCCTCATTCATGCTAAAAGAGATTCAACATGATCCAAAATTGTCCACTACTCTTGTTTCAATAAAAAAAACTTACTAAAGATTTTTATAGAAATACCATCTTTTATCCAACTCAATGTATATTATTTAACATCAAATTTAGGTAAATGCAATTTGGCGTGCTAAAGAACAAAACAAACTTTATTATCTCAAGACAAAATAATTTGGATATAGTAATAATAATAAATTTTCCTTGTTATTTCTTTTTACTGCTCTTTATCTAATAATACAAAATATAGCTTATAACCATATATTATAACACCCATCCTTTAGAACTCATATGTAAGGGACTTGATATTGAATCCGTTCAATGTGATGTGTGTGAATTTGCAACACAAAACATGCTGCATTTTGCATGAGTAATAAAAGAAGTTCAGTTCAATTTTCCAGAAATCATAGTTAAATTTTTTGTCATATTATTCCCAATATTTTTGAGTTATGTTGGTTTACATTATTTATTGATGATTTTGTAAGTCTCTCGGCTTATTCTATTACAAATAAATCTAATGCTAGTTTGTTCTTTACAAATATCATCATTAGGTACAAAATTAGCTTGCCATCAAATTCAAACAATTAAGGTTAAATGAATCTGATACGCCTTGGAGAAAAACTAGAAAACACATAATGGAAACTACATAAATATGAATATAAATGGTGGATTTTATTATAATTTCAATAAAAAAGAAATATATATGTGATCTACAATTTAAGAGATAGATCGACTCTCCCAAACAACCTAGACGCCACTAGGATGCCCTCACGAAAAGAACTACGACAACTCTCACATAAAATTATTCATACAAATATAACATAAACCCTACTACTTATAACAAACAATAAAATAATAAATTCAAAAATAGACCTCCTTCAATTCCCTATCAAATCAACCCCCAAATTTTTCTTCTCCAATTAGGAAATATCTCCTAATTTATTCCCTCCAAATCAGCCCTTTTTAATTAGAAAATAACTCATAATTAATCAGCCCCAAAATATGCCCCTTTTAATTAGGAAACATCTCCTAATTAATCCCCTCCAAAGTAGTTCTTCATCCAAATTTCCCTAGTTAAAAACTTCTCCATGTCGGATTTGAATTGCTCTATTTTTCCTTTCAAAGGATCCACTTTCTTTGTTTCCATGTCTACAAAAAAATATCTCTTTGATACCAATTTGAAATGCCTTGGAGAAAAAATAACAAAAATATGAATATAATTGTCTGATTTTTTATTATAATTTCAATAAAAAAAGAAAGACACAAGCGATCTACAATTCGAGAGGTAGATCGACTCTCCCAAGTAACATAGACACAACTAGGAAGCTCTCATGAAAGAACTACAACAACTCTCACATAAAATTCTCCATACAAACATAACACAAACATTATTATTTATAGAAAATAATAAATTACAAAATAACCCCCACCCAATTTACTCTCAAATCAACCCCAAATCAGCTCTTTCCAATTAGAAAATATCTCTTTATTAATCCCCTTCAATTTGGCCCAAATTAGCCCTCAAATCTGACATTTTTAATTAGGAAACATCTCCTAAATAATCCCCTTCAAATTTGCACCCAAATCTGTCCCCTTTTTTTTAGGAAACATCTCATAATTAATCCCCTTCAAATCAGCTCTTCATCCAATTTTCCATAGTTAAAAATTTCTCCTCCATACTGGATTTTAATTGCTATATTAGGAAATGTTTCCTAATTAATCACATCATTAACTCCTCTTCTCGCATACAAAATGATATGTTTAATGGGCCCCACAAGGGGGCCGAATACCTTGCCCTTTCTACCCTTGGCATGTTGCCCTCTCCCACTTCAGAATCATGGAAAGGTTGATGCAAGAAGACATTATTTCAATATCAACCAACTCTAGACCACAGCTTCCAAATGGAATACATTATTTATAAGCCATCATGTGTAAACCCTCCATAACATAATAAGGTTGCTTCTAGAAGAAATGGCATTCTCCTTTGCTACAACCCAAGCATTTTATTCAATATAATATGCCTAAATAATATTTTTGGGAGTTGCTCTAACAGCCACAAACTTATGAATACGTTACATTATAAAGTCTTGGATAATATGTGTCTTATGAAAATTTTGTCCAAATTCTATCAAAACTTAACTTCAAATCATCCAACTTCTAAGATTTTTTAGCATGTAACTTTTCTTGACATTCCTAATCTATATTAGACATATTTTTTTGGTATTCTTTGACTCAACACACATATAAGTGCTATCATCAACCATCCAAAAAAATTGTATACCATGACAAAGGTCACTTTTATTAAACAGAATCATATTTTTCAACTCATCTTTAAGAGGAGGATCTAGTTATGAAAGAAGATAAGGGTTTCTCTCTTATTAATATTTCTTCATCATCAAAATCCACATCACCTGGGGTATGAAGGACTTGTCTTTGTTTTACATTTATACCCATGCCTCCTATGGAAATTATGAGCCTCTCTCCACTCCTCATATGTCTCATTTGGAAAGTAAAACCAATCATAATCTTCACATTGCCATCAAGAAGGAGACCAAATAATTACTAAGGAAACCTTATACTTGCTTTGATACATTTTTTTTTTCAATTTTAAAGTTTTCAATGTCTCATTGAAGTTATCATATAAGCCAAAAAAAATTCACATGCATATTACATGAACTAAGGCTTTATCTCATAAAAATTGGATACAAGCTATGAATACAAAGATTAAAGCCTTAAATAATAATAAAACAAGGGAGCTGATGAGTTTATGAGCACTTTGAAAGTACAATTGGGCTGACACTATGAAATACCAAGCAAATTGATCCCTTTTAGAGGTACAAAGCTGTACTGGACATAAAAAGCAAATTGGTATAATAAAAATTTTTCTTACTATTTATACAACAATTTTTAACAACAACAACAACAATATCAAGCCTTTATCCTACGATGTGGGTTCAACTACATCAATCTTTTATCTCTACTATCATGTTAAGAGTTAAATTCTCATTTAAATTTAATAAAAAAGGTCATTTCTAATATTTTCTAGCCAAGTATTTTTAGGTTAACATTTACCTTTCTTAGCATAGGTAAAATCCAATACATCTACTCTCCTAATCAGGTCTTCGAAAGTTCAATGTTTTATGTGTCAAAACCTTCAAAGATGACTCTCTCTAATCATATTCGCCAGTAGAGTAACACCAACCTTTTCACATACATACTCATTTCACATTCTGTCTCTAAGAGTGAAGCCACCCACCGACCTAAGCATCCTCATCCCTATAATACTTAACTTTATGCTTCTCTTTTAATGGAAAACATCCTGCATCATAAAGCATTACAAGTCTCACTACCAACATATATAATTTTCCTTTAAGTTTGAGAGGTATTTTTCTATCAGACAAAAGGTTTGGTATATTCCTCTACTTCAACAATCCAACTTGAATTCTACTAATAATATCTCCATCTATTTCTCTATCACTTTGAACAATAAACTCAAAATATCTAAAATGTGTACTCTTATTAATGACTTAATCGTTTAAAGTCACAATCCCCCACTAGCTCTATTATTATTAAAATTACACTCTATGTTATTTGCTTTTAAATTTACTCAATCAAAAACCTTTAGAATTTAAGGTTGACCTCCATAATTCAAGTTTTCTTTCAACTCTCTCTCTAATCATATTATCAACAAGAAGAATATCAACAACAAAATGCATACACCAACGAACATCCTCTTTTAATTTCAATAAGAACATTCATGACTAAAGCAAAAAGACATGAGCTTAAAGAAGATCCTTGATTTAATCCAACTAAAATTGGAAAATACTTAGTCAAACCAACTTTTGTTTGAGCACAAGTAACAACTCTTGCATACATATCTTTAATTATTTGAATATAAACATTATTAACTCCTTTCTTTTCTTGTTGAGTGTAAAATAGCACCAAAGCGTGGTAAAAGCGCAACAAAAATACAGTAAAATCACAATAAAAGTGCAATAAATACACAATGAATGAGTAGGCGCAGTAAATCAAGTGGATATGCAATAATGTTATATTGGCAGTTTACAAAAAAAACTTTTACAATGAACTTCAATTCTTAAAGATAATCCTTGATATCATCCAATTGAAATAGGAAAATAATTGGTCAAACCAACTTGTGTTTGAGCACAAGTAACAACTCCTACATACATATCTTTAATGATTTGAATATAAGCATTATTAAATCCTTTTTTTTTCTTATTGAGTGTAAAAGCACAACAAAGTGCGGTAAAAGTGCATTAAAAGCACAGTAGAAAATACACAGTGAATGGGAGTAAAAGAGCTGTAAATTGTAGTGGATATGCAATAATGTTATCTTGATAGTTTATCAAAACATTATTACAATGATCTTCAATTCTTAATGAACATTTGAGAAACAGTAAATTGATAGTAAATATGCAGTAAATATGAAGTAAATACATAGTAAATAAAAGATAAGTACATAATCAATAAAACATGCAATAAGAAACCAATATGCAGTCATCATACGGTCAATGCAAGGTGTGCATAAGGAACTGACAACATATTTGTTGCGGACTAGAATATATACGGCGATAGAATTAAAAAATTTTCGTCTTAGCGTTGTACGGATATCTAGCACAAAAATAGAAGAGAAATAGAAACACCAGAATTTTTATGTGGAAAATCCTAGAAAAGAAAACAATCATGGGGCCACGCCCAGTTGAAATAATTCCACTAGTATTTGTTTGAAGTACAAGAAGTTGATTCATCCTTAAAATTTAGGACGATCAGTTTATAATGCTTCACTTCCGAATTGAGATCCAATTACAATGTCGGGCAGAGTTCCGGCGTCACTTGGAGATCAAGCAAAATTCTAGCGTCCTTCAGAGATAAGGCAGAATTCGGGTGTCGTTCAAACGTTGGGCAGAATTCTGGCGTCGTTCTGAAGTCGGGTAAAATTCCAGCATTGGGCAGAACTCTGGCGTCACTTGGGCGTCAGGTAGAACTCCAGCGTCGTTTGGAAGTCGGGCAGAAATCCAGCGTCGTTCGGAAGTCGGGCAGAATTTCAGCATCAGGCAGAACTCTGGCGGTAGTCGAGGAGGAGTTCTTCCCTCCTATCATTCCCTTCTTCTTCTCTTCTTCTTGCTTGGTTCCCTTCTCATGAAAAATGAGGGGTCTATTTATAGATATTCTTGAGTGGCATGGCATGTAATAGGTGAGAGATCAGTGGTAAATAGGGAGTCGTCGGATGGACGGCCGATATTGAATCCCTTGATCATGTACCGTTCATCAGACATTTAAAGGTCTTAATGATGTCGGAATTCGACGATTTTGGGCTAGTTGGATTCGTCTCGTCGGGCCGCTCGATTCAACCATAATAATGTCATATTTAGAAACCTTTTGGTAACTAAAATTGTGGTTCAAACTTTCCAACAGCGCTTCAAGTTCTTGATTTGGACTCATTTGGGCTCGGATTGAGTCGAATTTGGTATCGTTGGGTTTGTATTTTTGAGACGCTCAGTTTGACTATAAGTTTGCTGAAATCAAAATTAAGGTGATCCCAGATTTTATTTTTGAAGTTTCCAGCTTGATTTTGCCTTAAGATTCATGTCCGATCAAGATAATTTTTTGATGATATATCATTTGCCCCCCTATTTTCGGACATCAAAGTTTTAGGAATTCGAAAATATGTGTCACAGACTTTAGAGAATTTTTTATGTAATTGGAAATCCGATCTTGCATGTAAGAGCCCCAAATAGCTTTGAAAGTGCCGAAATTGAATCGGAAAGTCAAAAAATATTCCCCGGGACCCAAAAAACATCTGATTTTCAATCTTAGTGTTGTACAGATAGCTTGCACACAAACTTGAGAGAAATAGAAACACCAAAATTTTTATGTTGAAAACCCTGGAAAGGGAAAAAATCATGGGGCCATGTCTAGTTGAAATAATTATGTTAGTGTTTGTTTGAAGTACAAGAAGTTGATTCGTCCTTAAAATTTAGGACGATCAGTTTACAATGCTTCACTTCCAAATTGAGATCCAATTACAACATCAGGCAGAGTTCTAACGTCACTTGGAGATCGAGCAGAATTCCGGCGTCCTTCGGAGATCAGGCAGAATTTGGGTGTCATTCGGAAGTTGGTCAAAATTCTGGTGTCGTTTGGAAGTCGGGCAAAATTTTAGCATCAGGCAGAACTCTGGTGTCACTTGGGCGTCACGCAGAACTCAGGCGTCGTTCGAAAGTTATGCAGAATTTCGACGTCGTTCGGAAGTCGGGTAGAATTTCCACGTCGGGCAGAACTCTAGCGGTGGTTGAGGATGAGTTCTTCCCTCCTATCCTTCTCTTCTTCTTCTCTTCTTCTTGCTTGGGTCCCTCTCGTGAGAAATGAGGGGTCTATTTATAGATATTATGGAGTGGTATGGCTTGTAAATATGTGAGAGATCAGGGGTAAATAGGGAGTGGTCGGATGGATGGCCGATATTGAATCCCTTGATCGTGTACCATTCATCAGACATTTGAAGGTCTTAATGATGTCAAAATTTGACGATCTTGAGCTCGTTGGATTCGTCTCGTCAGGCCGCTCGATTCGACTATACGAACATCATATTTGGAAACTGTTTGGTAACTAAAATTATGGTTTAAACTTTTTAACAGTGCTTCAGGTCCTTGATTTGGGCTCGGATTGAGTCGAATTTGGTGTCGTTGGGTTCATATTTCTGAGACGCTCAGTTTGACTAGAAGTTTGCTGAAATCGGAGTTAAGGTGATCCCGAATTTAATTTTTGAAGTTTCTGGCTTGCTTTTGCCTTGAGATTCGTGCCCAATTAAGATAATTTTTTGATGATATATCAATATAAACATTGAAAGCATAAACATAGCGCGATAAAGGTTTAGTAAAAGCATAATGAAAGCACAACGAAAGTGCATCAATATACAGTAAAAGCGTAGCAAAAGTACAACAAAAATGCAATGAATAGGCAATAAAAGCGCAATAAATTACAATGAATATGTAGTAATGTTATCTTGACAGTTTATAATAAATGTTATCTTAATGAACATTCGAGACGCAATAAATAGGCAGTAAATACATAGTAGATACACAATAAATACACATAAACCATATAGTAAATACGCAGTATATATATAGTGAATAAACGGTAAATACATAGTCAATATAACATTCAATAAGTAGCCAATACGAGTCATTACATGGTCAATGCACGATGCGCATAAGGAACAGATAACATACTAGCAAAATTCACTTCGTTAAAATTCTATCTACAAATTAAAAAAGAACAATACATTTATAGTAAACCCTTATAACAACTTGTAATGAGTTAGAAATTTACCGAAAAGTTGAAACCTACAACAATTCCAGCTAAATTAACTTCCGCTTCCCGGATGTCTGCACACCTCGTTTCAGCCTCCACGTTTTGTGAGCATGTCATCTTTGCGAAGACTATGCGTTCTCCTTAATCTTCATCGATTGTTCCTCATTTTTTTTCTTTTTCAATAGATATCACAAGTTCCGCAAAAGTCTTAAATATTTAGATCATTTCTTAATTTTTTTTAAAAATGAAGCGTCAATCCTAAGTCTAAATTTTAAATGGGATTGAAAATAGTGCATTGGGTCGGTTCAGCCAGGCTGATTAGATAAAAAATAAAAAAAAAACAAATAAAAAATAAAATCAAATGGATATAATTCACTCGTCAAACCAAATAATTTCTCCACTGCCCATGTGGGAGTCGATAAATTATTGTGTACGCAGTCCGAACGCAGGGATAGGTTCGGATGCTGCGTATTTACTGCTTATTTGTTGCGTATTTTTTGTGTATTTAATCTTTTCTACGTATTTTTTGCGTATTTATTGTGTATTTAGTGAGTATTTAGTGAGTATTATTTATTTGTTATTTTTTTGCACAAAAAAATTTTATATAAAAAAATACACAACAAATAAGCAGTAAATACGCAGCATCCGAACGTGTTCGGATTAAGTACACAATAATTTCTCCACCCACGATTTACATTTTACAAGCCTCGCATCTCCAGTTCGGCTAGAAATCCAATGCTCCGCTCTTCTGTAGCTTCTCCTTCCGCACCGTATTCCTTCCTCTCATGCCGCTGGAGCTTCTTGCCGAAGCCCGCAGCTTCCGTTCGTAACTTCTCCGGAACGCTTTCCGACCACTCCTGTTCTCTGAGTTATCTTGCACCTCCTATTTGTGCTACTGGTAGATATTTTTCCTTCCTGTTCTACATTTTCTCCCCCGATTGCGTTCAATCTATTCTCGCTGTTGCCTTCCTGACCTTTACTGATTAGGGTATCGGGCCATCGCCAAAGCTGTCGGGGAAGATGTCGAAGAGGAAAAAGAGGTGGGTGGTTTGAACTTCATAGAAGTGGGCTACATTACTGGCGTGCACGGGCTTAAAGGGGAGTTGCGAGTGAAACCCAATACAGGTTTTCCAGAGCTTAGGTTTTGCAAGGTGCCCGCGTTTCCAATATAACCGTTACTCCATTTCTTATTTTGTTTCTTATCAGTGGATTTATGCTCCTGCAGCCTGGGAGAAGGTGGCTTAAAGCACGAATTTTAGGCAAGGAAACAATTTCTGAAATGGAGCTTACTAGGGGCAGAAGCCATCCAGGACAGAAGTGTTGGATCATCAGTTTTGAGGCGATTGACACTGTGGATAAGGTTTGTTTTATGTGGTCTGGCTTTTTTTTTTTTAATTAACTTTGCAGACTGCGTTGTACTTGTGTGATAGCCATAAGCATTCATGCTTTTTAGTTAACTATTGTCTGCTATACAGTTCCTATTAAACATTTGAGTTGAATTTTAAATATCGATTTGTTTGTCATTTTATTCGTGCTCTGGTAAGCGGTTAACAGCATTTTGGATCAAATTGAAAAAAAAAGAATAAAGTACTTTACATCAATTTCGAATTGGATTATAAAAGAGCATTATGCAAGGAGCATCGTGGTTTTAAAATAGATAGCCATGAAAGTTTCACCTAACTCGCTAAATGGCCAAAGAAACACTCATTACAAATTTTTTTTTCTTTGCTTGTGAAGATCATTCATACAATCTTATAAAATGGGTTGCATCTAGTGATTCATAGTGAGGAGCTTTATATTGTAATCAAAAAGTTGGTATACCCATTGCAGTACATGATGAAGGGATTTAACTTTAGCTTGCGAGCTAAACTCAAAGAGCCAAAATCAAGTAAAACATTATTTTATTAAAGAGAAGATTTTTCTTATATAAATATATGCAAGCAAAACTTTGTAATTATAATTTTTTTGAAATGAAATTTTATTAAATTAATAAAATTTTTAAGAATCCATCATCATGGGAAACTAAACTATCAAATTAATAGAGAAGAAAAAAGGAATCAATTAATTCTTTAAAGTTAAACCAATAACCAACACCAGAGTCTAAACAAAAGAACTGCCACTAAAAAAATAAATACCAAACCCATAGATATAACTGTTGTTGATAAATCTGCCCTTGTGATGATGATTAACCTATCAATCTACCTGAATATGTTAAGACTCTTCTTTTAGTCTCTACCATGATATGATTGATTATTTATGATTATATATTTATTTATAAATGACCCTTCACTTTTTCCTATCATAAAATAAACAAATAAATAAATTCTATAGGAGTGGGAGGGGATGATATATATGGTGATGACATATATAACTGCTAATTTTACAATTAAGATATATATGTACCCTTAAATTTTACTGTTACTTGCAAGTTTTCTTTTGGGGCTACAAAGTGGGTTTTCTGTTATTAGGAGTTATTTTGATTATAAGTTAGTGTATTTTTCACTATATTTTCTATACAAACTATTTCTATAGTTTTTAACAAGAAAAATTGATTGCATTTGTTTTGTTGCACAATTTTTATTGAAGTTTCTTACAATAGTTGCATAATCAAAACTTGGTCTTAGTTTTCAAATTTCAAATAGAAATGATTTTATTTTACTATTTCTAAATTCTCACAGAAAGAAAGTTTGACCAGTAAAGCTAATTTTTTTATTATTCTGTTTAGTATATTATATGATATTATGCAAGCATAGTTGTGACTTGTGAGGTGACAGAATTTCTTAGCATGGAACCTAGATACAAACCTATTCAAAATAGATAATACTGATGGAATTTGCAAGAATGTACTAAATCATAAGATAAATGAATTTGGCAAGAAAATTGGTCAATGATTCTGTTTCGTCCATTTTTTAAATCTGGTGGTGCATTAATAATTATTAAATACGGAAACGCTCTATTTTAGATCCTTGTTGGTGTTTTTGACACTTAACACCGTTGTAGTAAAAAATTCAGTGCAGGTATGAATTGATAAACATGGAATTATTATGTGCAGAAGAAAAATTGATGTAGAAGAGTTTAACACAATAATTTTTAAACCTATGTGCATTAATTTGAACATGCTAGTTATAAGTGAGAAAGGAAGGGATAGTTTGGGGAAGAAAATTGCTCCTTTTATTTTGCATAACAATTTGTAAAGCTTATAAAGGCCAAGTTGGGTGATTAAAATGGAGAAGTTATTTATTATTGCTATGGACAAGAGAATATCATGCAGAGTTAATATTGAATTTTATAAAATTATGATCAGGCCATCTATTCTTCATTGACTTGAGTGTTAGACAGTAAAGAAATCACTGATAGTCAAGTTAATCATGGTAGAAATAACACTTTTAAGTTGAATGTATCAATGTTTAAAATTGCGTATTCGAGTATTGAAGCGTTTTTCGTTCGTGAGGCGAGGCGTAAGCCTCAAGGCGTTTTGAGGCATAAGCCTCAAAATAAAAAAATTGCGTAAACATAAAATGATAAATTTTGTATATAGTAATGAGTAAATAATATATAAAACATAAAAATACACAAGATATTAAGTGAAATCAAAATATCCCAATAGTAAAAGAACATGGAATATAGTTCAACTCAAACTCCATCTTTCCCAAATCACAGTATTCTTTTCATTAACATATAAGAGTTATTTTGAGCGGTACCAGAACAAAATTTTATTGTAAGAGTTATTTTGAGCGGTACCGAGCGGTACTGGCTCGGTACCGAGCATGTACCTAGTGGTACCGATCATGTACTGCTCAGTACCGAGCATATACCTGCTCGGTACCAAGCGGTACTGGCTCGGTACCGAGCATTTACCTAGTGGTACTGAGCATGTACTGCTCAGTACCGAGCATGTACTGCTCAGTACCGAGCATAATTTTTAGAGGCGGACGCCTCTCAACCATGAGGCGAGGCGAGCCTCAGTAAACTTGAAGCGTACGCCTCAAATCTTGAACTCATTGCGTAGGCTTTGAGGGTTAAATGGACGAAATTGCGGTGAGGCGAGGCGCGCCTCTTATTGCGCAATTTTAAACCATGGAATGTATAAAAATTGTTGAGAAATGACTAATAGAAGTATGGTAGTAGTAGTGTCAATTGCAGATAGAGTAATAGAAAATAGATTGCAATGGTTTGTACATTAAAGACAAAATGGTAGAAGATGCACCAATAAGATGAGTAGTTAAAATTAATATTGAAGGATTATGAAGAAAATGTGATAAACCTAAGGTAATATGAACAAAAAGTTGCGCATAAAGATTTGTGCAAAAGTTATTTAACATTTTATGCACTACACAATAGGGTTGAATGGAAAATAAGGATTCATAAATGCTAACACCAAAAAGTTGAGATAAGGATTAACATAAATGCTAACACCAAAAAGTTGAGATAAGGATTAACATTATGATAACGGTGATGATTATATTGTGCATAACAATTATGTTTGTGGGCAACCTTTACTATCCATGCTATTTTCTTTCCCAGGCTAAACAGGTTGTTGGCTCCACCATACTTGTACGGGAAGAAGATAAGCCAGAATTGGAGGAAGATGAGTTCTACTCTCATGACCTTGTTGGAATGAGGGTCCTTCATAAGGTCCATCCTCTTCTTTTAGTTCCCTAATACATGATTATTATCTAATTATGGTAAAGGGGCTGCTCATGGCATTGGTTATTGTTCTTGCTCTTTCTGTAGTGTACTTTCCTAGTTTATCAAGAAGCCATGAACTAATTTTTTTCAAAGGTGGAATGTGATGTTAATTATTAATACAAAGTTATTTAATGATCAAACATATTTTTAGTTTAGATTTGAGGTCCTTTGAAATTTTTTGAAGTTTATTTGTACTTCCTCTTGGCGTAAAAAAAGCAGGGCTTAGGTGAGCGATGGTGTTTGTGGGTGATTGTCTTTTCAAACTATTTGAAGAGGTTAACATTACTTGATCATGCCTTACTTGGGCCTAGCTTTCTTGATTTCAGCAATGCTTGAGCTCACTCGCATCCAATGCCTAGAAGGGGGGAGGGGAAAAATTGAGTTTTTTCAATTATAGGATGTGGGAATGGAAAGAGATTGACAAGGCACTATTGCATCTTGTTAGAAACTCGTTTGGTGCACCCCAGTTGATCTCTCAATGCTGCAGGACATCAAATGCTAGTCATTGCTGAGCGGCTTCCCAGTTCTGTCTATGGGGGGCAATTGTGTTAGCAAGTTGTTTGGTAAAGAGACAAGCTACTGACGAGGATGCAGAGGACGATGGAAGTGGGGGTGTCATAGTACGATCAAAATGGTGAGCTAGTTGTCCTGAGCTAGTTTTGTAGGAGGATTATTATGTGGTAAATGCCATTGTGAAGAACGTAAGGGGGAAAACTGAGTGGTGGAAGTCGTAGAGTTCCCATGAAAAACCAAGAATGGAATTTTAGAGGATATTCATAGTGTTATTTATTTTGTGGAAGTTGGGAAGGATGCTGCTGGCTATGTAATTTCATCCTTTTCGTTAACTTGTGAAAAAAGCTTCTGCTACACATACAGTGTATAAAATGTACTATGAAAGTTTGGCTTTCTTAAAAAACTTATATAAAAAGAGTCCTCTTATCATGTATAAATTACAAGAATCTCTGACCCTCTTATTTAGAATATATATAAGTCCACACAGTTTCAGAATTAAGGCATAATCAAGTCAAACATGAGCAAATAATACCCTCTTTATTTGTAGCTTATTTGTGAATTTAGCTCTTAGGCGATGTTCAAGTTTAGTTAGTTTGCTTTCCAATTTGGGTGGAACATGATCTATCACGAACATAATGCCATAGGTGGTAGTAAGGATTTTTTTTTTTGTTAAATAAAATTTGTTTTCTCTATTCCTAACATGATAAACTTTTTTTTTTCTTTCAAGATTGCTTATTTTGATAGAAGGATCAGATTTTCTAATTTGACACAACATTTCGATCATCTCAGGACACAGGCATTCTGGTTGGAAAGGTCGCTAATGTTCTGAACACTGGGGCTAATGATCTTTTGCATGTTAAGCGTTATTCATGTGAGCCAAGTAAAGGAAAAGTGAATCTTTCTGATTCACATTTGTCAGAAACAGATGTTTCTGGTCAATTTTTGTGGATTCCCTTTGTTAAAGCAATAGTTCCAGATATTGATATGGAGAGGAGAGAAATGATCATCACTCCTCCAAAGGGGCTTTTAGAGCTCAACTTGCGCAGTGACATGAGATCTAAAAAGGAAAGGCGCCAGATGGTGAGTCTATATAAAATCAAACTGTTGCAAATAATTTGGCAATGTATTTGACTATTTGCTTGAAAATACTATAAAATTCTCATTCATATGTTATATAATTTCATAATTAAAATTATCAAGAATTATACATCATTGTGGTTGTTCTTATAGGTCAGTATTGATAAAATTAAATGCATAAAATACCAAATATGGCTAATTTTCGTCATTTAACTTCATCTCTAGCTTTTTTTACACAAAATATGATGGAGTAAGAAGTCTTGAGATAATTTGTTTGGTGTGTAATGCTAGTGATGCATGATAGCTTTTTTTATCAATTATTATTTGCTATGCTGCACCAATATTTCATTCCAAAGTCTGTAGTAGCAAATACAAACACACGCATGATATATGTAAGATATGACATTCATGTGTATGATTTTTTAATTAAGAAAAGGCACATTGGTTAGATACTTGGGGACCAAGTTTTGAACATGCATGCTAATAAATATAAGTCATGACTCACCATTTCTCTTAACTTCAAAATGCTAGAAAGATAAAACCCAACAATTTGATAAAGAGCCTTAGTTTTTATTTCACTATTTGATCTCTCCTTTCTCGCTGATCGTAGTTAGTCCGTGCCTATCGTTGCTTGTTAAGTCTCTTCCACATTTTCAGTCACTTTTCTGGTGACCAACCCCAACCTTTTATGTTCGTGTCTTGGCCACTAACGATCCCTCCATATGTGTCCATATGCTGACCCTTTTCACTCGTGTTTTCCTTGGCCAATTCTCCATGCTACTTGATGACATTTTCTTGAAGTAGGATTTTAGGATCCTATGACAGTTGTGCTTAGAGGCTTTCTTAATGTAATTTTTCTATATTTACCTATTTTCTAGTTCAAGCTATTGATATTAAGAATATTGCACATTACGTACTTGGATAATCTAATGAAAAACTCCTAATAGTAAAAATAGTTGGCGGTGAAATTAAAATGTGTTAGAAAAAATAAAAAATAAGAATTTTATTAAAAAAAAATTGTTTTGATATAAAAACTCGGTAAATTTGAAAAAATATAAAGGGGCCTATAAGGAGTCTAACAAAGCAATATGAGATGCAAAGAATTTTTCTTTAAATGATTTGTATAATAGATTATATACTAAAAAAGGCAAAAGATGTATGTATAACTTAGCCAAATAAAGAGATAGGATAACTAAATATTTAGTTCAAGTGAAGTGCATTAATGATGAAGATAAAAAAATGCTTTTATTAAAAGAGGATAGTCAATAAAGGTGAATATGATATTTCGATAAACTTTTCAATGAGGATTGTGAGAATATGATTGACTTTATTGACCTAAGCACTTTAAATGATAAAAGAGAATTTTGTTTTTCATTTAAAGAGATGAAGTATTAAAAAGCTATTGGACCTGATGATATTCTAATAAATGTGTGAAAATGCTTAGGATATGAAGGAATTTCTTGGCTTACGAATTTTTTTAATATTATTTTGAAAATTAAAAAGATGCTAGATGAGTGGAGTGTATTGGTTACTATTTTTAAAATAAACGTGTGCACAAAAGTGTGTGAATTACAAAAAAATTAAGTTAATGTGTCATACATTAAAACTATTGGAGAGTAATTGAGCCTAGGTTGCAACATGATACTAATGTTTCTTAAAATTAAAACTTGATTCATGCCAGATATGTGTTAGACTAATCACTGGACCGATTCAGCTAGTCCGTGATGGACTGGCTCTATTTTATCGAAGGCAGAACTCCTTTTCCGCTCGAACAGGTTCCGCCCCATATGCGTGGGATCCAATGACCATCAATTAAGTGGATTTAATGTGGTTTAGGAGGGAAAATTCAGAGGGGCTATTTAAGGATTTCCTTTATGTTTGTATGCTTTAAGTATGATATTTTTTCTAGGGTTAGGCATCGAGTGTTTCCTGAATTTAGTTTGTTCTTCGTTGTTCTGGGCTCTAACGACGTCTAGAGATTTGGGAGAGACGGATCTTCCTCTTAAATTGAAGATCCATTATATCATATTTGTTTTTTTCTGTCTTTCATCAATTCAAGGGTTCCTTAAGGGTTTGGCTACAAGTTTCTTCTTTATTGCTATTTGCAATTTGCTGAAATTCCAATTTCATCCCAATTTTCTTTTATTTCTACAAGTGTAACCTATCAAATTGGTATTAGAGCGGTGTCCGAGACTGAATTGGAGGGTTAGTCTTGCTGATTTCTGTTGTGTTTTTTTCTCCAAACCGCAGATTTTTTGGGTAGATTTTCTTTTTTTATTGTTGACCAAGATTCAGGTACTTATGGAGGCCAAGAAGGTTAATGTTTTCGAGAAGAAAGAAGTCCTCTTCAAGAGCTTATTCATAGGGAGGAGATAGGTAGAAGGTATGAAGAAAGGCGTGAACATGTTGAGTATGAGTGAAGGGGTGCTGATTTTGGAAGGGAGGTAGATTATGGCCGGAGAGGTGCTTATTTAGAAGGGATGATAGGGTAACTTGAAGAAGGGTTTGAGTACGAGCATTTAAGGGAGGATCAGGATACTTGGGCGACCACCCACTTTGGGAAGGAGAAATTAGTAAGGATTCAGGGGGGACTGAGGAGATCCGTGGGTAAGGAAGATTAAGATGCCCATCATTGAGGGAGAAGATGCACATGAGTGGATCTATAAGGTGGAGATATTTTTTACTATTAATGGATTGACAAAGGAGGAGAGATTGACAATAGCAGACCTGTGTTTGGAGGGGAAGGCATTGGCATGTTACTAGTAGAGAGACATGAGACGACCAATGCGGAGTTGGAGGCAGTTCAAGGACTGCTTGTTGGAATGTTTTTGAACCAGTAGGGGAGGGGACTTCTATGAGCGGTTTTTCATCTTGATGCACGGAGGCTCAGTGGTAGAGTACCGTGAGAGGTTTGAGTACCTAGCTAACTTGTGCTGGAGGGAAACTTCATGAAACGACTCAAACCAGAGATATGCGCGGTTGTTATAGTGATGAGACAAGCGCAGTTAGTGTAGTATTAGAAGCACTTGGAGATGGGGGTTAGAAGCAGCAGTTCAGGAAGCTTGTATTGGACGACCACCACATTTTTTGCACCTAAGGGGCCACCATCAGGTGCTCTTTTGGAAACCCTAAAGGAGAAGTTTGTAGGAGGGGGAAACTTCAAGAATGTTACTAAGAAGGAGCTGCAAGAGAAGAGGGCTATTGGCTTTTGTTTCAGATGTGATGAGGTGTCTATACCCTGGGGCACAAGTGTAAGGACTAAACTCTTCAGGTTCTCAACATTTGTGATGATGAGGAAGCTGAGGTGGGAGGTGAAAGGGAGACATTGGTAGAGTAAGAGTTGCATCTAGATATAGTGAAGGTCTCCTTGAATTTAGTGGTTAGATTTACTTCAAATCACACTATGAAGGTGAAGGAGAAATAATATACATGGAGATGGTGGTGTTGATAGATAGTAGAGCTACCCACAATTTCATCTCCAACAATGTCGTAGACCAATTGAAGGTGCAACTGGTGGATATAGGGTGTTATGGAGTGATGATGGGCACTAGGAAGGTGGAGATGGGTAGAGGAGTGTGTAGGGGAGTAGTTTTGACCATATAGGGGTACAAGTGAGAGATGAGTTCTTTTCATTAGAGCTGGGGAGCACTGATGTCATCCTGGGAATGAAATGTCTACATACTTTGGGGGATGCCAAGGTTAATTATGGAGGACTAATGATGGAACTGATGGCAGAGGAAAGAAGGGTGATAATTAAGGGTGATGCTGGGTTATCCAAAGCCATGATGTCACTCAATATTGTAGCGAGGACCCTATAGGAGGTGGGAAGAGGATTTCTGGTAGAGCTGTAGAGCTTAAAGGGGATCATATTGCAGGAGGGGGAGACATACCTCTTTCAATATAGCCACTTATACAATAGTTCAGTGAGGTATTTTAGCTATCTCAAGGATTGTCACCAACAAGGGAGCAAGAGCACGCCATCATCTTGTGGGAGGGGGTGTCACCGATTAGTGTTAGGCCATTTCTCTACCCTCAGGTTCAGAAGAATGATATTGAGAAATTGATCAAAGAGATGTTGGAGGCAAGGATCATCATGCTGAAAGTGAGTCCTTTTTCTAGCTCAGTCTTACTGGTCAAGAAGAAGGGTGGGAGCTAGAGATTCTATGTTGATTATCGGGCATTGAACAAGGTGACTGTTCCAAGAAAAATTTCATTTCGGTGATAGATGAGCTATTAGATGTGCTGTGTGGAACAATGGTGTTCACAAAGCTGAAGCTGAAGTTAGGCTACCATCAGATCAGGACAAGAGGAGGATGTTTCGAAGATTGCATTAAGGACTCATAAGGGACACTATGAGTTCCTGGTGATGTTTTTTGGCCTCACTAATGCCCCTACTACATTCCAATCCCTCATGAACAGTGTGTTCCGACCTTACATCAGGAGGTTTGTATTAGTTTTCTTTGATGACATTCTGGTGTACAACAAATCATATGGGGGGAGCATTTAGAGCACTTGAGGGTAATCTTGAAGTGTTACAGGAGTACCAGTTTAAGGCTAACATGAAGAAGTGTTATTTTACATAGGCCAATGTGAAGTACTTATGGCATGTATCTCGATAGGGGGTGGCTGTTGATCAGGCCAAGATTGAGTCAATGTTGAAATGGCCTCTACCTAGGAATTTGAGCGAGTTGAGGGGTTTCCTAGGGTTGACTGGTATTACAAGAGATTTGTAAGGGAATATAGCACCATATTCTGGCCCTTGACAAAGCAGCTGAAGAACGATAGCTTTTTGCAGGGAGAGGCGGCTACCCAGGCCTTTAAGAGTTTAAAGAAGGTCATGACCACGATACCTGTATTGGCCATACTAAATTTCAGCCAGATCTTTATGGTAGAGACTGACACATCATGATATGGTTTGGGGGCAGTGCTCATGCAGAATCATAGGCCCATAGCTTATTTTAACCAGGTGTTATCCTTTAACATATTATTTGTGTATTATATAAAAAATGACTTTAATTTTTATTTTTACTTTACGCAATTTTTAGATTTTAAGGCCTACGCCTCAAAACGCATTGAGGCTTATGCCTTGCCTCACAAATGCCTCAATACCCAATTGCGTAATTTTAAACATTTTTCTAAAATTTTTCATATCATTGCAGGACGAAAATCCCTCTCTAGCAATGTCACATATCTTATTTCCAACTTTCACAGATCTTTGAGACTTTCTTGATAGAAGGTGGAGAGATAAATTAAATCTGCAGTGCAATATGCAGATGTTTTTGTTCTTCTTCATTGGCTTTATAAATAAGTTTAGACACTAATTATTCTGACAATAAAATCAAACAATTTTATGGAAACATCTTGAAGTAGACAATTAATCAACCTCCACATCTTTGGATCAATCTTATATATATCACACAAAGATTCTTGATCTCATATATATCTAGATATTTAAAGAATTTTTTTAGTTCTATATTCATTCTCTTTATTTGAAAATTGGTATTTCAAGCAATTTTTTCTCATATAAAAAATTTCATTTTTTTATAGAAAAAACACCGTATTTTCTTGCAGCCACTCTTTACTTAGGTATCTTAATAAAATATTAAGAAAACATAATAAAAATAATATATACTTAGCATCCCTTGTTTAGTTTCAATTAGGAGTGTCAATATTTGACATGACACGAAAACCCGACTTGAACTTGACCCAAAAATTTCGGGTTTGACCCGACCTGATTTCAAAACGGGTCGGGTTCAGGTTCCCGGGTTCGACCCGTTTAAAAAAATGGTCGGGTTCGGGTTGACCCGACGGGTTGCCAGGTCAACTCGGAAACCCATTTAAAATGAGTTGCACGCACTTGCCCGGCTGCCCGCGCAGCTGCCCGCGTGATTGCACCTTCCAGCCCGCCAAGGTCGTCTACGCCTGCCAGCTCGCCGCCCGAGCACCCGAGGCTGCCAGCGCACCTACCCGTGCTCGCCCGAGCTTGCCCGCGTGAGTTCCGCTCGTGTCCGTGCATGCCTGCGCACACCTGCGAATGCCCAAAACTGCCAACAGCCGCCTGCAGCCTGCCGCCCGCCGCCCGCTTGCTTGCCCGCTAGCTTCGTGCAACCCGCCGTTCCGCCGTTCCATGTCGGGTTGGGTCAACCCGGTAACCCGATGGGTCGGGTCAGGGTCCGCATTTCCGACCTTTTTAGATACCCGGGTCGGGTTAGGGTTGACCCGTTTGAACACGGATTAGTTCCGGGTTCGACCCGAACCAGACCCGAAACCCGGTTTTGACACCTCTAGTTTCAATGCAAGAAAAAAAATTTATGATCAACAGTACCTTACAGAAGTTCATGCAACAAATTTGTTGTCACAAATCTTGTCTTTTCATAAAGATTGAAGCTTGCATTGTTTGGAAAATAATAGCAAGGTTGAGTAGGGACTTGATCTCTTAACATGGCATGATTGGAGATATCTTAAATTCGATCATTTTTTAACAAAAAACTTTTTTTTTTTGGGTAATAAGATTTTGGATACCTTGTCCATAGTTTCTTAGGCACAAAGCTAGAATTGTCATGTTTCAGACATTGCATATCTTGTTATTATGAAGTACTAACATATCATATGCTAATTAGTTTTTGGAACTAAATATGGAATAGCCGTGCATGTGAATTTTTTTTTCTTCTTTTCTGTTTCAAGTTGCAATGAATCAGTACTTTCACTGGAGTGGATGCCCTTGCGTGTATATTAATGTTAATTAAAGAATATAAATTGACGCCCGTCATTGGATTGGATGCCTTTACATGCATATGAATTGCTAATTAAATAATATAAATTGATTTTACAGTCATGACGTTGCTAGTAGAGAACATCCTTGAATGATGCGTGTAGTCCTCAAGAGGAATTTAATAGTAAAATTTTAGTATGTTCATGAATAGTTGAAGCAAGTAAACATGAGGAATTTTTGACAATAATGTCTTACTAAATATTGCAGGAATGGAAGCTGAGAAAGAGGTTACAGCAGCGCTTTACTGCAGCCAAAAAAATACTGCAGGAGATGGGGCATAGTCATCTTTTTGATGGATTTAGTATTGGAGATAAAGGTCAAAGGGCCATGCTTGCTAGGCATATTGCGGACCTCAATTTGAGTTTATTTCAACATGCAGTGCGATGCGTGGAAGCATCTTCAAGGAGGTACTGTGCTGTCTTCTTTGCCTTTTGACAATAAATTATGCAGGGTAAATGGATAGTAAGCATCAAACGATATGTAATTATTGGGTTTTAACATTTATAATATGCGTTTTGGCATACACAGACGAATGCCTGCTTGAGCACCATCATCATTAGGCTTACCTCAACTTTAAATGCAAATTGACATGAAAGTTGTTTTAAATTAAACTTGAAAGATTCCTTTTGTCCTAAGATATAATTTGACATCTTAATCATAGGAATGGGGAGTTAATGCTTGACAGATATAGTCTATTTTTAAAATAAAAAATTTCTATTACCTTCAAACATAAATAGCTATACATTTATTGAGAGGTTTGATTTAGAAGTATAGAGATAATAAGGATGATCATCTTATAATATTTATTAGTTTAGAGAAATCATATGATAAAGTTTCAAGAGAAGTGCTATGGAGAGTTCTAGAAAAAGAAAGGGTTAATAATGCTTATATTGAAGTCATTAAGGATATGTATGAATGAGCTATTACTTGCGTTCAAACACAAGGTGGTCTCATCAAGTATTTTCCTATTTTTGTAGGATTACATTAAAGGTCAGCTTTAAGCCCATATCTTTTTTCTTTAGTCATGGATGTTCTGACTAGACATTTGCAAGAGGTTGTACCCTGGTGTATGTTTTTTGTTGATGATATTCTTTTTGTTGATAAGACTAAAAGAGGGAGTTGAAGGTAAACTTCAATTATGGAGATCAACCGCAGAGCCTAACGGTTTTGGTTTGAGTAGATCTAAAATCGAATATATGGAGTGTAATTTAGTAGTAATAGATTTAGTGGGGGATGATGATTTTGGACGATCAAGTCATTAATAAGAGTACATGTTTTAGATATCTTGGGTCTATTGTTCAGAGTGATAATGAAATAGATGGGGATATTATGAGTAGAATTCAAGTTGGATGGTTGAAATGGAGGACTGCATCGAGCTTGTTGTATGTTAGAATGTCCCCCTCAAAATTAAGGGAAAATTCTATAAGATGGTGGTGAAACTTGCAATGCTTTATTGTGTAGAATGTTGACCATTTAAGTGTTGCAGAGATGAGGATGCTCAAGTAGATGAGTAACTTTAATCTTATAGATAGGATACGAAATAAGCATATATATGAAAAGGTTGGAGTAGCTCCTGTGGAAGATAAGATTAGAGAGAGTTGCCTTAGATGATTTGGTCACATCAAACGACAACCTTCCGATGATTCCGTTATGAAAGTAGATGTATTGGATTTACAATAAGAAAGGTAGAAATATACCTAAAAAAGACTTATTTAGAAAATATTGGAAATGACCTTTCTTTATCAGAATTAAATGAGATTTTGACTCTATTAAGAATACAATAATGGAGAAAAAAGATTCATGTAACTGACCCCACATGGTGGGATAAAGGCTTGATGATGATGTTGTTGTTGTTTGTATTACTTTCAAACTTCTCTGGGGTGTGAAAGGGATTGAATGAGGTTAAATCTGAATTTAACCCGTAATCAAATGGCCTTTAATAATATTGGAAATTGCCTACTATCGTTCAATCATATCACCATTGCATCATCAAGATTTCTATCTAATATGGGCCTGCTAAATAGGTTAGTATTGATGATAGTAGTTCAGTCTATGAATGAGTACTAAGCGAAATAGCTGGAATGTAAACCTAATTAGTAATAAAAAGAAAGATTTTTTTTTCAGAGTGCTGCCATTAAGAAGCAACCCAGCTACACTAAATCTATCGTTATTAGTTTTAAAATTCGGCCTCCTTTTTTGGGTTTCTATATGAAATAACTTTGTGAAAGCCACTCGGTAACGTGCATAAATTTTGAATTGAGTAGCGGCTCTAGAGCATAAAATTTGGCTTTTATACAACCTATCAGCATAATAGTGTAAATGGAGACATTAAAAAGCATTAGAAGTCCGTAAGATGTCATGAGGTGCTTAAGGATATCGGTTGAGAGTTCCAAAAAAATATTGCATGATGAAAAAAGTACCAGTGACTAGAGGATTCTAGTCAATAAGATGGAGTTTTATATTTGTAAGAGAAAATAGGATTAAATTGCTTAGTTATGCCAAAGTATGAGATTACATGTTGTGTAACCTAATAATCCCTCTCTCTTTCCCTCTTTATATCTATCTCCCCTTCTCTCACATACTGTTGCAAGGTTGCAACCCTTTCTAGCATGTCTCTAAATGTTGGGGAAGATTACAGGGAGATGCATTAAGTATTTCAGATCTTGTAAGTGATTGCCATTTAAGTTTCCTTTAGTTTCTGTCGGACTTATCAAGTATAAAATCTAAATCTAAAAGGAGATTTTGTATCAAATCAATCTACTACCCTGTGTTTTATTCTTGATGCTACTTTTCTATTCTAAAAAGCGCACATCAATCAACCTAAGTGTTAATGTTGATTGTGGGTTAGCGCCTAAAGTTCAATGACCAGTTACTGCTGTTTTAAGTTTCATTCAGAGCCCTATTAGACCTTTTTCTTTAATGCGGATTAATATAGTTGCTTAGTTTGAACTATCTAAAAGGTTTTGTGCAGGTGCCATTAAAATTTCTAATTGATATGGTTAAATTGAAACCAGATTAAGCCTTTTCGACTTTGTGGATGCCAACTCAGATTTATTGTTGAAGAATGCTTTGATGATACCTTACAAATATCTCCGTGATTCTGTATATCCAGAGAAAAATGACGAGTTGTTCAAAGAGGGACTACGACTTCTTAATAATTCGAAAGCTGCTATTATTCTTGTTATTAATGATGATAGCAGCCTTGGAATGGTTTCTAATGAACTCGTGCTCCATAAATTGCAGCAATTACTTGCTGATTACCAGAGCTTCTTGAAGGTACATCTTGTTCATATCTTACACCCCTTTATTCTATGGATAAATTATGCATAATGAGATGTCATGCAATATGCTTGTTCTTTATGAGGTTACTGCCTTGTTATTCCATGCTTGCATAAGATTGCCCATGGCTTCTATTGTTTTAAATTCGAACATATAGTTGTAGTGTCTGTATTTGATGTTACATATCTATTTTTTGAGGATGATGCATACACCTAAATATCAAGGAAAACATGAATGTGTTAGACTGGCTCAGGAGGGGCCTGTTTGGCCGGTCCAGAACGGACCGACCAAGTGTTATACCAGGCACAAGCCTGGGTGAAACCTAGTAAATCCTGCCTCCTTTGGGGTCCACGTTTTAAAGAAGAAAGGGAGAGAGGCGGATGTATGGGAGATTTGAATTTAAAGGGCTATTTGGACCTTGTATATTGTATTATTTGCTTGTAATAGTTATTTTCATGCTAGGGTTAGGGTTTTGTGTGTTTTTACTGAATTTAGGAGTTTTGTAGTTTTGCTTGGGCTCTAGCCGCCGGCTAGAGATTGGGAGAGCCGGCTCTTCCTCTCGAATCAAAGATCCATTGTATCTTGCTTTTTTTCATTCACCTTTCATCTATTATTAAGTTTTCCTATTGATTTGCCCAAGAATTTTTTCAAGTTTCAATTCTTCAAATTTCTGCTTGTTCTTCCTGAAATTCCAAGTTTCAGCCACTAATTTGGTAATTTCTACACTTGTTACCTATCAAATTGATATTAGAGAACTTTTTTGGGACCTATGACAGCAAAGAAGGTGGAGTTGTTGGAAAGGAAGATGGAGCAAAGCAAATCCAATGTGGAGAAGAAGTTCTCAACCATGGAAGTATGGTTTACGTCTATGGAAAACTGATTGAGAAGAGTGGAGATATTAAGGAAGCTCATGGTGATGCAATCTGAAACTCTGCTGGCGGTTCCGATTGCTAAACCTAATCAAGATTTGACTGGAATTTCCTTGGCCGAATCTAACGAATCTAAGGGAAAGGAGATCGGGAGGAGTTCGATGAGGGAGGATTAGGAGGTGAAAATTTTTGGGGAAGAAGAGGAGATGCCACCTTTGGAGCTAATTCCAAGGAGGGAAAGGGTGAAGGAGTGGGATTTTTGGTGGAGTTGCAGAGTTTGGAAGGAGAAGAAGATGGGGAGAAGATAGAAGCAACAAACATAGTTTAACCACTTCTACAATAATATCGAGAGGTGTTCCAGCCAGTTTAGGGGCTGCCTTCTCTACGGGAACACGAGCATGCTATTATTTTGAAGGAATGAGTCTCATATATCAACGTTCATCCGCACCGTTCTCCTCAACTCCAAAAGGATGAGATTGAGAGATTGATTAAGGAGATGTTGGAGGAAGGGATCATTCTACCCAGTGACAGTCTATTTTTCAGTCCAGTGCTTTAGCAGTAGTTTCTTTCATTCCACCTTGAGAACAAGGTGGCACTTTGGGAGGGGGGTATTAATGGACCGGCCAATTTGATTGGGGGAAATTATGAAGTTTTCTAATCAAGAGGAGGCTATTTAAGAAGGTTCTTAATCAAATGATAATTATTTAAGAAAATTTAATTACAATTAGGAAGGAATTATTTAGGGCAAGAAATCTAATTTGAATTCTGATTTGGAGAGAATTAATTAGTAGATGTTTCCTAGTTAAAAAGAGCATATTTGGGGGCTAATTTGAGAAGGAATTGGGGGAGAGCTGTTTTGAAATTTGTTATTTTTTATTTGTTATAAGTAGTAGGGTTTATGTTATATTTTGTATGTAGAATTTTGTAAGTGTTTATTGTCTACTATTTTTGTGAGGAATCCTAGCGACGTCTAGGGTTTGGAAGTGACTGTCCTCCTTGTGATTCCATCATAAGAATTTCATGAAGGGGCTTAGGGAGGATGATAGACAGGTGGAACTTAGGGTGTTGAGGTCCAGGGGGCTGAGAAAGATGGAGCTTGCTCAGAGGGTGGAGGAAAATATATAAGAGGAAGAAGGCCATCAAAAGCAGCAACATGGAAGGAGGCTATCAGAGTACCTCTACCTCCCAAAACCCAAATAGTATCCATCCAGATAGAGGCTCCTATGGAGAAGAGCAATGGAGTTTGCCTGGGGGAATTTCAAGCGACTCACAAAAGCGGAGGTGTAGGATAAGCGGGCAATGGGATTATGCTTTAGATGTGATGAGAAGTAAACATTGGGGCATAGGTGTAAGGACCGAACTCTTCAGGTTCTCATCGTCTGTGATGAAGAGGAAGCTGATGAGGGGGGGGGGGGGGGGGGGGGGGGGGGGGGGGGGGTGAGAGTGAGGCATCAGTGGAGGAGGAAAAATTGCAATTAGATATGGCTGAGGTCTCATTGAACTTGGTGGTGGGGTTCACTCCGAATCACACTATGAAGGTGAGAAGAAATAACATTTAAGGAGGTAGTGGTGTTGATAGATAGTGGGGCCACCCACAATTTCATCTCCGACCAGGTCGTAGACCAATTGAGGCAAAAACTGGTGGACACATTGTGCTATGGGGTGATGATGGGGACAAGAAAGATGGAGATAGGTAGAGGAGTGTGTAGGGGAGTGGTCTTGACCATATAGGGGATCCAGGTGAGGGAGAATTTTCTCCCATTAGACTTGGGGAGCACTAATGTCATTTTAGGGATGAGATGATTGCAAACCTTGGGGGATAGCAAGGTGAATTGGGAGATGCTGACAATGGAGGCTTTGGAGGGTGAGATGGAACAACTCAAAGCCGGAGTAGAGGAAAAATATTTAGGGGTGGAGGGAAGACTCTCGACCATCGAGGATCATTTTGGAAACTTCGAAGAGATGATGAAAAGATGCTTGAACTTCGAAGAGATGATGAAAAGATGCTTGAGATGCAATCGAAAGTATCACCGACAATTCCGAGGTTGGAACCATGAGGAAAGAAGATCTAGTAGGATGGCGATGAATTGGAGAGTACTTTCCATCAAGGAATGCCATGTGGAGCCTCGTTGGTGGGCTGATCGAGGTATTCCGAAGGGAGGACAACAATGAGGAAGGAAGCCAACCCTTTTGGGAGACTACCCGGGTATGGGGAGAGGTGGAATGGAAAAGGGCATGGTCGGGAGGAGCCATGTGGTCAAAATCAATGAAGGGGGGAAGGAAGGAAATCACACCACCGCTACTTGGGGGGAACCAACGGGGGAAGAAACCATTGGGGTATGGATGTGAGAGCAAGAAAGATAAACATGCCGGTCTTCGAAGGGGAGGATGCTTAGGGTTGGGTTTACAGGGTGGAAAATTGCTTTTCCATCAATGGGTTGACTGAAGGGGAAAAACTCATGATCACGGGCCTATGTTTGGAAGAGAAAGTCCTAACCTGGTTCCAATGGAGGGAGGGGAGGTATTCGATCTACTCATGGAGAGAATTTAAGAATTGCTTATTGGAATATTTCCGAGTCATCTGGGAAGGAGACCTCCACAAATAGTTCTATGCCCTAACCTAGGAAAGGACAATTATGGAGTATCTTGAGAAGTTTGAGCTGCTGTCAGGGAGACTGAGGAGGTTCTCTAAGAAAGGATTGGAGGGGATCAGAGGGGAGGAAGGGGGGATATCCCTCTTTCAATACATCCGATTATACATCAGTTCTGTGAGGTTTTTCAACTACCTCAGAGATTGCCACCACAAAGGGGACATGAGCATGCCATAATGTTGAGGGAAGGGGTATCACCGATCATTGTCAGGCCTTACCGCTACCCCCAAATCTAGAAGGATGAGATTGAGAAGCTGATCTGGGAGATGGAGGCAAGGATCATCAGGCCTGTCGTGAGCCCTTTATATAGCTCAGTCATACTGGTTAAAAAGAAGGATGGAAGTTGGCGATTTTGTGAATAAGGAGACTATGCCAGACAAATTGCCTATTCCAGTAATTGATGTGCTGCTAGATGAGCTTTGAGGAGCGACGATATTCACGAAGGTGGACATGAAGTTTGGATACCATCAGATACGAATGAGAGGAAGATGTTTTGAAGACAACTTTCATGACATACGAGGGATACTATTAGTTCTTAGTGATGTTGTTTCGTCTTACTAACTCCCCTACTACCTTTTGGTCCCTCATGAACAAAGTTTTTTTACCTTATCTCAGGAAGTTTGTTCTGGATTTTTTAATGACATCTTAGTGTATAACAAGTCCAGCGAGGAGCATTTGGAGCATCTAAGGGCGGTCTTAGAAGTGTTGCATGAATATCAGCTGAGGGTCAATATGAAGAAGTGCTATTTTGCGCAGGAGTGTGGAGTACTTGGGGCACGTAGTATCCTAGGAAGTGGTGGTCGCTGATCAGGCCAAGATCGAGGAAATGTTAAAACGATCTCTTCTTATAACTTGAGAGAGCTTATGTTATTCCTAGGATTGACGGGATTTTATAAGAGGTTTGTGAGGGGAACAACACTATTGCTTGGGCTTTGACAGAGCAGTTGAAGGATAGCTTCTTTTGGTGAGAGGCAACTACTCAGGCCTTTGAGAGATTGAAGATTTCCATGATCACGGTTTTGGTCCTGGCACTACCATTTTCAGCCAAATATTCGTGGTGGAGACTGATACCTTATGATATGGGTTGGGGGAAATGCTCATGCAAAATCATAGACCCATAGCCTACTTCAGTCAGGTGTTGACAACCAGAGCTAGATTGAAGTCATTTTATGAGAGAGAATTGATTGCCATTGTATTGGCTATTTAGAAGTGGTGGCCATATTTGTTGGGCCAGCATTTCATCGTCAGGACCGACTAGTGGAGCTTGAAGTGCTTACTAAAGTAGAGGATGGTGACCAAGGAGCATCAGAGATGACCGTCAAAGTTGCTAGGATATGATTTTGAGATCCAGCATAAGTCAGGTCTTGAAAATAAGGAAGCATATGCCTTATCTAGGTGTGTGAGGGAGCTCAAAGAGTTGGTCATTTCGATACTACTAATTTTAAATTAGGTGGCTATTAAGGAAGAAAGTACGCAGAATGAGGAGCTGAGAAATATCAAAGAGGATATGCTGAAGGATAAGAATAGCCACCCTGATTATTCCATAGATGGTGAGAGACTTATACATAATGGGAGGTTGGTGCTGCCACGAACCTCAATTCATATTTCGTGTTCTCTATAGAAGTTCCACGGGAACGCTATTGGAGGTCACTTTGGGGTATAGAAAACATACATGAGATTGACTGCTAAATTATATTGGAAGGAGATGTACAAGGATGTAGAGGAGATGGTGGCAAGGTGTGAGGTTTGCCAGAGGAACAAGTATATGGCTATGGCTCCACGGGGGCTACTACAGCTCTTGGCCCTTCCAGGCAGAGTGTGAGAAGAGGTTTTTATGGATTTTATATAGACGGGCTACCCCGATCGGAGGGGTTTACAATTATTCTGGTGATGGTGGACTAATTAAGCAAATGTGCTCATTTTATTCCTCTACATCCTTACACGGTAGTAATAATGTCATCAACTTTCATTAGAGAGGCGGTCATATTACATGGGATAGCAGAGTCTTTAGTGTCCGATCAATATAAGGTGCTCCTCAATCACTTCTGGAGAGAGTTATTCAGGTTGTAGGGGATTGTATTGAAGAGGAGCACCGTTTATCACCCTCAGACAGATGGGTGGACGGAGATGGTCAATAGGAGCTTGGAGACATACCTGCGATGCTTTGCTTCAGAGACACCTCGGCTATGGGCTAAGTGGCTGACATGGGCATAATACTTGTATATCACTTCGTACCATTCAGAGTCCCAGATGACTCATTTCAAAGTGTTGTATGTCAGGGATCCGCCTCACTTGGTGCACTCTTGGCAGAGTAGTACACCAGTCTTTTTAGTAGAGTCGTACTTGGAAGAGCGGGATATGATATTAGAGGAATTGAACTCAGCAAATTATGAAAATGTAGGCTGATGAACATTGGAAGGACATTCGGTTTGAGATAGGGGATATAATGTATTTGAAGCTTTGTCTCTACAGGCAAAGGATAGTGGCTACTAGGATGAATAAGAAGCTGGCTTCGAGGCACTTTGGCCCCTACGAGATAGTGGAGAGGATCGGAGCAGTGGCGTATCGACTAAAGCTACCTCTAATTGCGATCGTACACCTAGTATTTCACGTGTTACAGTTGAGGAGAGTTATAGGGGATCACACCTCAATTGCAGAATTGCAGTGATGCTGATAAAGGATTTGGAGGTGGTTTTTGGAACCACTGGAGTTGATAATAGTACAACAAGGGGAGGGAGAATGTAAGCAAGTGCTGATTAATTAGAAAAACCTACATGAGTACAATGCTACTTGGGAGCCGTATGAGCAAATGAAGCATCAATTTTCATCCTTCCACACAAGATGATTCTTTTTGAGGAGGTTATCAGATTGGCCCAGGAGAGGCTGTTTCGGCCGGTCCAGAAGGGACTTGCCCAGTGTTATACACCAGGCAAAAGCCTAAGTGGAACTAGGCAAATCCTGCCCCCTTTGGGGTGGGGTCCAAGTCTTAAAGAAGAGAGAGAGAGAGAGAGAGAGAGAGAGAGAGAGAGAGAGAGAGAGGCAAGGAGATTTAGGTATTAGCTGCTTTTAATTGTGATTCTCCTGCTAGGGTTAGGATTATGTATTTTTTTGCTGAATTTAGGAGTTCTCTAAGTTTGCTTGGGCTCTAGTCCTCTCGAATTGAAGATCTATTGTATCTTTCTTATTTTCATTCACCTTTCATCTATTATTATGTTTTCGTATTGATTTGTGAAAGAGTTTCTTCAAATTTCTGTTTGTTCTTGATGAAATTTCAAATTTCAGCCTCTAATTTGATAATTTCTGCACTTGTTACCTATCAGAATGTTTTTATCGGGTTAAAGCTTTGTATCAATCAAAGTTTTAATAGTGGCTGCTTTTTTTCTGCTAAAGTATTAGAAGCTTGCTATAAAGATCTGAGCAATTGCAAAATATGTAATCTGCATAACTATACATCGGAAATTGTAGTATGCGCAATGTATACACCACTCTGGTACATTTCAAAATTTGAATGGTTCATATTAGAAAATTCAAGTAACATTTCCATTTTAAAAAGCTATAACAATTGTATACATAAAATTTCAGTAACATTTTATGAGATTAATGTCTCATATCTTTGTCATCATGTATTGCTGGCAGAATGGAATAATACCAATAACATTTTTTTTTCTTTTTCATCTCATCACAATGGTTTTTCCTGTGGCAGATTCCTGTAAGTCAGAGAAGTATTCAGTAAAAAAAAATTAGTTTGAGTTGAAAGTTAAACAGTGAACTTGATATCTTATGGCTAGTTAGGAGTTGTCAAATTAAGATGGCTTATTAGGTAGCTTGTGATGTTGTATCATTCAAACAGGAAATTACTGCTCTGTAGTTTTTAAACCATTAATTATATTGCGAAGTATAAAGAAAAGAAAAATTAGAGAAATTATTTAATTTCTTTCTCTTGGATAATATGCCTTTGGAGTCAATTGGAAGCATAAGCACAACAAAGGAGGCCAGCATGTATTATAATAGAACGTTGAATCTACATTTCTTTTATCCGAAAGTAGCCCAAGTAGCCTGTATCTTATTTGAAGCATTGATGAAGTATATTTTTTCCCTCCATGCCCTGAATTTAGTGCTTTATTTTAATTTTTTTGCTGACTGTAAATTACATTATTATGTTTTTGCAATGCAGTTTGGAGAAAAATGTAATGAGATACCCTTTATAATGTTGACATCAACTGGTCAGACCAAGCCAATTGAACAACTTCTCGTAGATAATGATTATTTTGGGTTCAATGCTGAAAAGGTGTGGTTTCATGTTTTTTGCAGATGATTATTGACTTGCAGGGTTAATATTTGACTAATATTTTTGGTTTTAGCACATCTTACTTTTCTACTCTAATTCCTTTCCTCCTTGTCTGCTGTCTCATTTTGATAACCACATAAATATATTTCATTGAATAGGAACCTTTATTGCAATATACATATCCATTAAATTTATCATCCAAGATATACAAGAGCCACTAGACGTCAAACTTTCATTTAAGATAACTTCAATATAATTTTTTACTTATTGCAACTGTAAAAATCAAAACAAATACATTTTTACGACAACTATATTTACCTATTAAAAGATGTCACACGTATGTTGTACATCAAATATGTTCTATTACGCATCTACCTCACATGAGATTTTTCTGAAAAATATTTATCAACTAATTGGGTGCATTATAAGGTTATAACCCGGTGGGCAAATCACAGTTCTAGGCGGCAATAATCTTAAGGAAGAAAAGAAAATATATATGACAATCTTCATATATTAATTATATAAATATTATAAATTTGGCATTTCATGTTCAAATGAATAATAGTTGTGACCATAAATATTATATTATAATCAGGTTTATAACTAATAATGGAATCATAACATTCAGTTTTATCTTGAAGGCATGAACATAAAAGAAAACATTTCACATCATATTTTATCCCTTAATATGAATATTTTGTTTTAAATTATTTTGAACCATGTTTGACTCATTTCCATCTTTTTCAAACCTAACAATCCATGTTCATATTTTCATTTGCAATAATTAAATAATTTGTGAGCATCAACTTTCTATCTATAGCAATCTAGTGATTCGTGGACAACATTCCATTTATATTTTGTAATTAATTCTAGATTTTAGAATTAAAGACTTTTTATATCAAAGAACAAGCTCACTCAAGAAGAAAAAAAAAATTGTGTTGCTAATTCCTCATGCAGTCTTTGTCAATTTTGGTAGAATGAATGATTGATGGTGTGGAGATGTGTTCATGCATCTATCTTCAAATAAGGTGTTGTGTCCACCCACCCCCATTTTAAATGCTAAACATACTTAAAAAAATGATAGTGATATTTGGTTTTGGCAATATTGCCTAGAACATCCAAGTGCTACTTATCTTGAACAACTAATTCTTTCTCTATTCACCAATAAAATTCAAAGTACTTTTAATATGAAATTTATCATCTGGCTAAACAAACTCATAGTTCCTATCTTAATAAAATTTATTTTTCCAACCTTTGCTTTAGTCTATAGTGATGTGTGGGGATCATCTAGAGTTAAAAAAAAAAAAAAAACTTTTGAGCTAGGTTATTTATTTCTTTCAACAATGTTCATAGTTGTGATACACATTTCATTTAGGTTTTCATAATGGAAAAAGATCTACAACAACAACAATAGTAAGCCTTTATCCCACTGTGGGGTCTGCTATATGAATCATTTTTCTCCATTGCATCTTATTAAGTGTCAAATTCACATTAAAATTTAATTAAAAAATTATTTTTAATACTTTCTAAATAAGCCTTTTAAGGTCTACCTTTATCTTTCTTTAAATATACTTAATATAATACATCTGCTTTCCTAGTAGGGTCATTGGAAGGTTGATATTTTATATGACCAAGCCATCTAAGACCACTATTTCTAATCTTATCTGCCACTTGAGCTACTCCAACCTTTTCATGTGTATACTCGTTTTGCATTTTATCTCTAAGCATAAAACTACTCATACTTGAGCATCCTCATCTCTACAACACTTAACTTAATTTTTTAAACATTTAAATACCTTGTCTACACTAAAATTAAAAATTCAAGTTCCATGAATGAACAATGTCAAAAAATATTTTGAATGTCTTAGAAAATTATCTCCTACATCATGGGATTATCTACCAAAACTTTTATGTAGGCATCTCAACAAAATGGAATGATTGAAAGAAAAAATAGACACCTCTTAAAGGTGGATATTTTTTTAGTATAATGCCCTAAAAAATTTTCAAATTTAAAATCCTATTCAAAATCTTCTCTATTCTTGTTTCAAGACCAAAATCATTATTTTGTTCCAACAAAATTTTTCGGTGTTTAATCTTTATTCATATTTATTCTCAACATCGGAGCAAATTTGACCTAAATATGGATTTAACCTTTCTTGAACACCAACATTACTACTTTGACCTTGAAATTCAAGGATAGAAAGTTTAAGAATAAGAGTTTCAAGTTTGAAATATATTTGATCATCCACCATTCTCTCTTATCAAATCCATAGACAGTGAACGTTTCCCATTGCCCTCATTTAACTTACTAACCTAATTAGAACCACAAACTCTTGCATCACCCTATTAGTATATGGAACCTAATGAAGCCTCATTAGAATCACAAACTCGCTCATCATGTTGTTAATGTACCCAAATTGGCAGGATGAGCTTTATGTCTATACTAAGAAGGGAAAGAAAAATCAAGAATTGGAGCTATCAACAAATCTCTAGTACACGTAATAACTTCATTGGGCTCAAGGACAATGCACTGTGAACTAGTGAGAATCAATCCATAGCATTATGCTAGTTTCTGCTATCTTGTTGACTTAAAGAAATGGGTAATGTCATGCATTAACCACCAAATCTATGATTTCAGGCTTATAGAAGGCTTTTACTTGGATTTCCCACTTTATTTTTTACTTTTCTTGATAAAATATATATTCCAAATATTGTTCATGATGCTCTCAAATCTCCTAATTGGAGGAAAGCTATAATGGAAGAATTTTAAGTCTTAAACAAAAATGGTATGTGTGAACTTTTTGAACCTACATTTGGAAAAAATATTGATGGGATGAAAATAGATCTTTACAGTCAAATATAAAGTAAATGACATCGTAGATTTTAAAGCTTGACTTTTTGCAAAAGTGTACACCCAATCATATGATATTGACTATTAAGATATTTTCTTTTCCATTGTTGAACTCAACACAATTTGAGTTTTGCTCTCTGTAGTTGTAAATTTAGACTACTTACCTTTACAGTAACTTAATATTAAGAATGGTTTTATTGATGGATATCTTAAGGAGGAAGTATGCATGGACATCCCACATTGATAAGAAATTCAAAGAAGCACTAATAAGGTAGGTATGTAGATTCAGAAAAGTTCTTATGATTTCAAATAATCTTCCTGTTTATGGTTTGATAGATGCTCCAAAATTTGTTGAACATTGTGGTTACACTCAGTGCTAGTTAATCACACAATATTTGTTAAGACCTCACCTAAAGGAAAAAAAAATGATGATTTTGATATTGCATGTTGACAATATTATATTGTTAAGCGACTTTGATGAAGAGCTAAACAGACTAAAGATATTTATGGTAGAGGTAAAATATTTGAGAATGGAAGTGGCAAGATCAAAACAAGATTCAATTATTTCTCAAAGGATACACGTTCATGATCTACTTAAAGAAATAGAAATGCTTTGATGAAAGCTTGAATTAGCTCAAATGGACCCAACAAAGAAAATTGGGATCACCATTAACAACATAGTTGTTGATAAAAGGATGTATGAAAGTTGTAAGCAAATTCATTTGCCTTTATATTGAGTTCCCTATTAGTGTTGTAAGACGATACATGATAACCCTACTGCAGTTCAAGTGAAAGTTGTGAACAACATTCCAAATTACCTCAAGGTGACAATATGAAATTGCCTATTAAAAATTCAATTAACAAGAAAATTAAAATTTTCATATATGCTAACTGGAATAGAGACTCATCAGATCGAAGATTCACCTCTGGCTATGTTAATTATTTATGTAGAAGCTTGGTTACTTGAAGGAGTTAGAAGTGGTTTATGGTCTCAAAAAATAAATATTGAAGCTGATTACAGGACTGTGACACTTTGTATTGTGAAACAACGTGGTTAAAAAGTTTGTTAAAAGAAAGTAAACTATCAAGTGAAAAAAATCTAACTGTATTGTGACAATCTGAGTGTCATAAATATTGCAAAAAACTTTGTTCATCATGATTGAACTAAACGTATTGAGATGAATTGATATTTCTTCTCATGAAAAATTGATGACAAAAAGATGGACAAAAACAAAAAAAAATTTCTTGACCGAATTATCAGCTTTACATAAGTAATGTCAGTCACCATGTTTTAAATCATTACATGGCCACAACCGAACTGCCAATTTTGGCGGTGTAAAATTATTTGCTTATTATAATTTTTCCCCATTATTTTGCATTAATTGCAACATATTTCCTTGATTTCAGGTTTTGCTTTTAGAGGAAACAAGGCTCCCGATAGTAAGCAAATCAGTAGACAGCAAGAAAATATTATTAAAATCATCGTGGGAGATACTACTTGCACCAACAGGATCTGGAGGAACTTTTGCTTCTCTTTTGTCCCAAAAAGGTGTTGATTTTCTTCAGGAAATGGGCGTGGAATATGTTCAGGTAAGAATCAAATTGCATCTATCATACTAAGAATTTCTATTAAGTTTTATTTCAATCAAAGAATTTCCAAGTGATTGTTTACATAACATTGGGTATTGCCTTTTGTCTTCTGAGGGCAGTTTCCATTGTGTAATGTTTTGACCTTAAAATGAATTGTTCTCCCTAGCTAGGTTTATAGAGGTCCTATCAACGCATGTACTTAGAACTGTATGACATGACTTGTACATTTAGCATTCTTTTTAATATTTTATGAATTGAAAGCAGGGTATAAGTCCAATTAAGATAAATAAATAATAGAGATCAGTTGCAAATAAAGAGGGTTCTGATTATTTATAGGTCGAGTTTCACACTGGGAGCTAAATGATATTTAGTTTAAGGGCTAGGCATTGGCATTTAAGTGATGGATTATTAACATCAGGATTTAAAGCAGCCCTTATAGGGTCCTTATCAACTTGTCCTAGTCCAGTTACCATAAACAGAAGTATTTATTCAATGCCTCACCCATTAACACCTAAGCATGGAGAAAGAAACCAAAATAAAAAATAAATATTTATATGAATTAAATAAATATGAAGTAAGTTAATAAAACAATAATTTTCTTTCAATTTGTCATCAAATAAAAATATTTAAATTTATTAAATATTTTAACTCAATTTAGGAAGAAATAGATACATGATATTATAAACTGTTATATTCAAACTTAGAAAATTGATTACTGTTGAAAAAAAAGAGACATTATAAAAAAAAGACTTACATTATAAAAAAAAAGAGACATTATAAAAAAACTAAAAAAAGCGGCATGATAAAAAAAAGAAAAAGAGACATTATAAAAAAAAAATAGAAACATGGTATTATAAACTGCTATATTGAAACTTTGAAAATTGATTACTTTTGAAAAAAAATAAAATGAGACATTATAAAAAAATCATAGGTAGATGTAGCTAGATAAAGAAAATAAAATAAGTATGAAGTAGTTATCAAGTTATATAAGTAATATATTTTAAAATAAAATAAAATAGATGACTAATTATTCATATAATAAATTTTTAGAATTAAAATTTTTTATTTCGAGGATGCATTTGTCGGACAACTACGTCCACTTTTTTTTTACTTTTTTTAATCAAACATGTAAATGATGTAGGTGTTGTAAATTACGTGTCCAACATAAAATGTCACTATTGCAAGGTGTTGGCTTAAGATCTTTCCTTTTAGTAGAAAAAAATAATACTCGTCTTCCTAGGAGGGCAAAATACATTTCATTTTGTGTTTCCGTGTTTATACATGAGAAGTAGTCATCAGCACTCACTTTTATCAAATAAATTTCCTTGAACATCTAAGCATATTTTGTTCTTTGGAATTCTTGATATCTACAAAGGACCATCTCCTTTAAGAAGTCCAGCCTTGGTTTCAAATTACTCAAAAAAAAAAAAAACCCAAATTTTTTTATAAAAAAAAATTTTATTCCAAAAAAAAAAAAAAAACAGGATAGGATACATCATTCAAAGAAACAACACGACAAGAGAGCGAGTAAAAATACAAGGTAAGAGGGCTCAGTTAAAGGCTGAGACTTCTAGCTTCCTTTAAGCCAAGCTATGATCATCCAATTTAATGAAGAAACGCACCAGCCTATCCAAGCCATGATCAAGAGGCCAGCATTTGGGAGTTAATTTAACACTCCAAAACCAGAGAATTACACATCTCTTGTTTGCAGATGATGTATTAATTTTTTCCCAAGCTTCTTCAACAGCGGCCCAAGAACTGAAAACTATTGTTTCAGATTTTTGCACTTGGTCTGGACAGAGAATCAATGCTTCCAAATCTCAGATTTTATTTGGGAAGATGGTGAAGCTTCCAATGAAGAAACACATAAAGAAGAAGTTGGGTTTCAATGTGGTGAAAGAAATGATTTATCTGGGTGTTAAAATGGCTCTAAGAAGACTTAGAACATTTGATTTCCAACGAATGATAGACCTTATTTTACAAAGGCTAAATGCTTGGGGAAGCAAGCAACTTTTCATGGTTGGTAAGATCACTTTGGTTAAATCTTCTCTCCTAACCTTACCAAGTTTTTTATCAACTCATTCTTTGATTCCAAAGAAAATTTTGCATCAAGTTGATCAATTATGTAAAGAATTCATATGGCATAAAGGAATGGGCAAAAAGGGATTACACTATGTTGCATGGGATGTTTAATGTAAACCAAAATCTGAAGGTGGCTTGGGATTACATTCAGCTGTCCAACAGATAGGACCCCTTAGATCAAGGCTTGCTTGGAGATTCATTCAATATCTAGACAATCTTCTACATAGGAACATTATTACTAAATATGATGATAATATTTTTGAAGGGAAGAAAGCCGGCTCATTAGCATGGAAAATTTTGCTGAATGGTGGAAAGCATCTCAGGCCCATTGTTAAATGGATAGCTGCTAATGGAAAGAAAATAAATGTTATGAATGACATTTGGCTCTTGGATAAATGCCTCAACTCTTGGCCAACACTTGCTGCTTGTGTAGAATTAAATAATGTTAATCTGCATATGTTTATTCTGGCTGATGGCTTTTGGAATAAAATTTTGCTGCAGAATTTCTTCAACTTAGATCTCATTAAGCTGATTCTACAAGTCAAAATTGATCATGAAGCTGAAGAAGACTATTTGGAAACCATTTATAGTCACAAGGGTAAGACTATAACTGCTATGGCTTATGAAGAATCATTAAAGTATCATTCTAAGGAGCAAGACTGTGATTTTACTGATTGGATTAGAGGCTTAAAACTGAACCTGAGAGTCGAACTTTTCTGGTGGAGGATGAGCAAATTTGCTATCCCAACTTTTGAATTTCTCAAATATAGAAATTTAAGCCAAAATGAACAATTTCCAAGAGATTGTCTGATGGTTGAGAACTATGAGCATATAATAGTTCATTGCAAATTTATAAAAGAAATCATTCTTAGATTAAGAGAATGGGGTTTCTTCATTCCTTTATTCCAATCTCTTGATAATTGCCTTGAAGAACTAAGAAGACATTCCTCTCGTTTCCCAAACATGGTGAAAATTTATCTTACAGCAGTCTTTCTATCTTGGAAAAATAGAAATGACTTGGTTCATGGTAACTCCGTTTCTTCTAGCTCCTTTGTAGCAGCTAATGTGCAATTTTTGGCAAAGCAGAATTTATTCCCTAATCTAGATAACTGGGGTGCTAATCTCCTAAGGGAGTTTACTAATGCTTGGCACCCCCCACCGCTAGATTGGATCAAAATAAATGTTGATGCATCTTTATTGAAGACAAATCAAGCCGCAATTGGAGGTGTATTTAGAGACCACAAAGGAAGGCTTTTGTTGGCTTTCGAAAAAAAGAAAATTCGTTGGGATATTTCTCAACTTGAATTAGATGCTGTTCTAACTATAAAGGAATTTATACAACCTTGGATGCTTGATGCTAAAGGAGTTATCATTGAAGGTGACAACAAAAATATCATCAACTTCATTCAAAATTCTTTGAATAAGTTTAAATGGCACTTAAACACATGGTATGATAAAGATCTCTTATTTCTCAATGATTTTAATAAGGTTTTCTTTAATCATGTTCATAGAGATTGTAATAAAGTAGCGGATGGTTGTGTTACTTTAGCTTTAAGCAATGATTTTTGCTTTGATAGTTTCTCTTTTGCCGACATTCCTTCTAAATTGTCTAGCTTGTTAAAGGAATGTGAGGTTTCTATTTCTTGTAATTAGTTTCCTTTCATTAATGCTATTTGCATTTTTCAAAAAAAAAAAAAAAAAAAACCCAAGCCATGATCAAAGGTTACCATGAGCCAGCCGAAGGACAAGCGAGCCCCAGCTACATCATTGCCCTGCCAAACGAAAAAAAATCGGAGAGCTCCAACTTATGCAATGGCATCAAGCAACAACAAATAAAGGCAACCACCCTCACCAAAGAACCAACCAGACCAGCCAAAACACAAACCCAGAAAATTGCAACCCAGAAAATAGCAACCAAAAGGCAACCACCACAAAATCCATGGCCATTACCAACCACGCCTTACCACGAGAAGCAACAGAAACAACTGATGTATCATGCAACAAAGCAAAAGGATTACCGGGATCGTTAGCCCCACTAGACTCAAAAGATGAAACGAACTCGGAATCAAACGAACCATGAAGCCAATCGATATGCTTTCTCACATCCATACCGAAATTATTCCCCACATGAGAAACCAAGGCTTGAGGTTCAATAAAGTTCACCGGCACATCAACACAAGCATTATGAACAACATCAAGATTAACTGAAGTGTCCACTTCTAAATTAACCGAAGAGCAACCAACCTGATAACCAGGGGACAATTTCTTAATGGATCCAGAGGAATCAGATCGCTCAACAGCCATTAAATGATCAATATTTTTAGTCAAAACGCATGGGTCACTTAAAACCGACAAAGAATTAACTTCACAACCCAGCAAACCGCCATCACTAGAACATCCCCGAACGCCCTGCTCAGCAATAGCCAGGGCATCCACAGACACCATACTCGTAAGGTTAACAACAGGTGCACCAACCACATTAGGAGCAACACCATGATTTACAACAGCATTATCAAGGGGAATCCCAACCTGAGCCACAACCGGACTCAAAGGCTCACCAACAAAAGCATCAGCAGGCCCAACTTCAGCCAAATCCGGGACCTAGAGAGAGTTAGGAGAGACTCTACCCGTGACAACATAGTCAACACCTAAAACCCCCTCCTTAGCAAAAGAGACAATAACTGGGTCAGAAGAAGGCTCAACAGAGCCATTCACAACCAAATCCTTACCAACCCGACAAACAACCCCCAACGATTGAGAAGGGGGAGGCAATGCAGAGGAATCAAGGTTAGGATTAAGAATTTTACAACTCGTTTTTGAATGACCCAAAGCTAAATAGTGCGCACAATACTTAGGAAAGTCTTCAAAAATAACAGATTGAACATACCCAAGACTATTCGAGCCGATCCAAATTTTGTTCGGATACTGTTTGGACACATCCAGTTCAACTAAAACGCGAGCAACAGATGGACGAGACCTAGAGGAGGTCGCATTGTCCGTCTTCAAGGGTTTGCCAAAAATCTGACGTAATCCGTGCATAATACGCGTAGCTAACAAATGAGGCCGTAAGTTAGGGAAGGAAATCCAGATGGGGATAATAGGTGATTCAACCTCAACATCCAAAGTAGGTGACCATTTAATCACTTTCATAAAGCAATTACGTACAAAATAAGATCTATGAGCAAAAACCTGACAGTAATCTAAGTCATTAAAAAGTTTGATCAAGACATTTCACTAGTTTAAAATAGTGACGGAAACCTCTCCATTAAGCTTAAGCTTGAAGAAGAAACTCCTAATAGCTTCAAGACAAGGTCTACGGACTGGAAACTTACCCACTAGAGCAAGTTCAAACGGGGCAGCCAGCGACGCGATTTCCGCCTCGGAAATCCACAACGCCGGCAAGTCCCGATGAGAAGAAACCTTGAGCTCGGGAAAACCACCAGAAAGAGGGGAAGAACCAAAAAGTGCATTTTTAAACGAAAGAGAAGACGAAGCATCCAAAAAAATAGGGTCACGAAAACGTGGAGGCGCCATAAAACGCAGTGCGAAGAAAGAGAAAAAGGAAAAACAAACTTCCCTGAACAGGCGAGGAAAAGCAGCCAGCACCACAAGGGAGGAGATGCCGGAACGGGCGGCTAGGGCGATATGCCCTAGCACACCCCAGAGAGCAAAAGGGAAAAGTCGCAGACATCTGAGTTTTCAAATTACTTCTCAGCTTGCTTTCATCCATTCTACACGTTACTGTAAAGTGAAACTTACATGCATAGCACTGAATTTTGATGAATTTTCATATATAATATCTAAATTTTTACATTTACTTATATAACACTTTAACTTCTAAAAAAAGATCAAAATATATGCATGCATATCTATATTTGGCTGCAGATAAGTTAATATTATGTTATTTAGAGAGTAAGATTATATAACAACAACAAATATTAAACATGGGGTTCTTCAAAATTTCAGAAAAAAAAATAACAATATTAAACATTTATCCCACTATGTGAGGTCGGGTATATGAATTTTTTTTCTCTATTGTGTCATGTTAAGAGTCAAATTCTCATTTAAATCTAATAAAAAAAATATCATTTCTAATATTTTCTAATCATGTCTTAGCATAGACCGAATCTAATATCTACTCTATGATGCAACCAACACTTCTCCTCAAAGTGACATGCAGTATTCGACATGACACGCATCTGACATTCCTCTAATTCATACAGACACGTCTAAAATGTGTTAGATTAAAAAATATAAAATACAAATTAGACATGTGTGTTTTAAATGTTTTATGATTTTTTAAAAAATATAATTTCTTGTTTTTAAATAATAAATACTAAATTTCTTATTTACTATCCACAACACTAAATTAATCGCCCGCACTCAATACTTCATTCATTGAATATTGTCATTTTCATTTCTCTTTTGTGGATTGCGACTTTTGTTTCACAACAATGTCTGATGTCATCTCATCGATATTTTGTGTCATTACAACATCGACATTTTAAAACCATCTCAACGTTAATGTCCGACACTGTCTTGACATTGATACTTAATGCAAGCAATTTCTACACCAAAAGCTTGACAATTCATCTTTTTTCTACGTCTTTTTAACATCGATGACTAATATCATCTCAACGTCAACGATAGATGTCCTCTTGACATTGATGCCTGAGTATCGACAGTATTGATGTCTCCTCTCTCGATGGTTGATACATGACATCGATGCCCGACTCTCGACATCCTAATATTAATTATTTTAAGAAAAAATTCTAATTAAATGACTATTATTTCTAAATTATTTTTTAATATTATAATTATTCAATTTTTTTACACTATTTTTAAAATATAAAAATTATAATAGCATGTCCAACTAGTGTTCATGTCCTATATTTTCAATAACTGATGTGTCCGTGTCGTGCATATCCGTGTTGCCGTGTCCGTGTCTGTGCATCATTGCATTTACTCTCCGAACTAGATCATCAGAAGGCTGATGTTTTATGTGACCAAACCATCTATTTTGTCTTTATTTACACATTAATATATTATATAAATAAATATAAAAAAAGATATTATATATGTATATGTTTATAGATACATCAAAATTCTTTTACATTTAAAACTTCGCTAATAAAAATCATTTCTGACTTCGTTTCTTTCTACATTCCGTTTTACAGGTATGCTCTCTCAGTGAAAGAAGTGCCTTCGGCAGCCCATTATTTTTTGGTTGGGCAAGCTCCTGTGAGGCAAAAATGGCACTCAAAATCCCTATGAACACAAAGGAAGAAGATAATTACGATATCATTTTCTCCGCAGAGAAATTGCGAATGATCTGCAAACAAATCGAAGCACTCTCGTTCCAGGCTATTCCAGAACAACATGAATATGTTGAACAGGTTGATGGAGAATGGACAAAAGTTAAACCAAGCTCTTTCAACTCCTTCAGGCTTCACTGTTCCATATATAGCGCATTGAAGCTCTGTAGTGTGGATGAGGTATGTGTTATGCAGGTACTGGAATAAGGTTTTATTTTATTTTTAATGTTGACCTTTCCTTGTCAAGTAAATTAAGGTTTGTATATTAAATTTTATTTTTATTAGGGGAAATTTCGGGTCAACAATTTTTACCCAATTTTTGATAGTTAGGATGAGCTCTAAAAAGGGTAATGCATTTTTAAGTGATGTGAAAACATTTCACATTTGATGTGGGTTATCATAAAAAGAGTTGTTTGTCTTAATATTTTATTATTTAATCAGATTGTGTAGTACATATTTTCATGAATTTATATTTTGTTTTTACGAATTGAAATTAAAATTAGCATATGAACTTAGGATATAGATTTTCTTACAGGCAAATTAATAAATATTATGATCTATATGAAGATAAATATTCAATGCATTCAGGAAACTAAATGGATTGGAGCGAAGGCTAAGAAGATTAATAGTTTATGATTTAAACTATGATATTCTTGTATGAGTCGTATTAGAAATGGTGTTGGAGTGCTTATAAATAAGATATTGAAGGTTAATATTGCAAAAAATTATAGAACTGGATATATAATTATAGTTTTAAAGATTATTGTTGATGCTAAGATTATTAATATTATAAGTGTTTATGCTGCTCAAGTAGCTTTGGATATGTGTTTAAAATTAAAATATTGAAATGACTTAGAAGAATTAATACAAAAGATACTTTCCGAACAAAGAGTTTTTATTGGAAAAAATATAAATGAATATGTTGGTAAATAGATAGATGATTTTAAAATCATTTATGGTGGCTATATCTTTGGAGTGACTAATAAATGTTGTAAGATTATATTCAATTTTTATTTAGGTTATAATTTTGTAATTATTAATACCTTGTTTAAGAAAAGAGTATAGTAAAACACCGATTATTTTCTTATAAAAAAAAATAGATCGTTTAAATTAAAAATTATAAAATTATTTTGAGTGAAAGTTGGATGTACTCAATATGACTTCCAATTAAGAGGTTTAGGATTAGAGTATGTGCGAGTTTACTTTAAATGGCTTAAATGTTAAAAAAAAAAATTATTATAATAATTATTTGAATGAAAATTATTTTATTTTATAATAAATAAATCAACTCACGAGCAAGCTCAAATTTATATAATTAAATTTAAATTAAGTCAAAATTATTTTTATAAAGGTACATATAAAGTAATAAATGATGTTTAAAAATTGAATTGATATGTTTAATTAATTTTTTCATAATTTAAAATTTATAATAAATGCAAAAATAGCTACACTTTTCTTTCATATAAAAAATTAAAAATTTATACAAATTATATTGAATTTCAAAATTATCATTGCCAATAAATTATAATTTAAAATAAAAATACAGACAATAGTATGCGATTTGAATGAATTTGAAATGCATCAAGAAAAAAAAATATAGAATGTATTTAAAACTACTTATATATCGTTATTTTGCATCAATTTAAATTAAAACCCAACATCAGAATGTATTCTTATCATTTTTCATCTCTAATATTTTCAACTAGACATCACCCTTTATTTACATGACTGAGGCAGCGTTCCCATCATCCCAACCAAACACCCATTCTCCAGCTTTGCTTCTTTTCAACATTCCACCCACTGGGAAAATAAAATTAGTCTTAAACACAAACCAACCGGTATAAGTCAATTGAGACAAAAAAAAGTAAAACCTGAAGGCCTAATAAATAGCTAGCAAATCCTCTGCATGCCAAACTCGGTCGCCACAACTTTCCGGTGATCACTTGAGATGACGGTGGCGGTGGTGGCGGCGATGTCTGGCTTGTTTCCCAAAGGAATACAAGAAGACTTAAGTGGTTTATAGTGATGGGAGGATTGTTCTTCCTCAGCTACTCTCTGGTTTTCTGACAAAGTGGGTCTTCTGTGAAAGCCGCCGGAAGGAGGAGGACCAGGTTGCGGTGGAGGCGGCAAATTACGGATCAGCCGTCGAGGGTCATAGGGGTGTTTTATGATTCCGTTCTCTAACGGCATTACTGGTCCTATATCTTTTCCAGGCTTTGCTGAAAAGGTAACTTTCATCTTTATAAGAATGGACTAAAATGAAAAGCTGGAGTCTGAAGGAAAAAAGAACAAACCAAGTGGGATCTTTTGAGAGGCCTGTGAAAACCTTGCCATTTGTCCAGGAAAACGCTGAGCATGTTGAGGACTAGCATTAGAATCCTTGGGAGGTACTGTGGTTGAGTGGATCATTGTTGCTCTGCCAAAAATACAACAAAAAATGCGCTTTAGAATCCTACAAATCTGCAGACCCGAACTCTACAACTCAAATGGTAAATACATCCTCCATCATTTATCCCAATAATTTATCTGGAGTTGCTTTTACAATCCTTATTTTCCATTCGATCCTACTATGTATTTTCTAAGGTATCAAACATATTCTTCATAAATCATTTTAATCTTATCCTCTACTGGAGCTACTCCAACCTTTTCACGTATATGCTCATTTCGTATCCTATCTCTAAGGGTAGCTCCGACTACTCAAATAAAACCTATCTATCTTGACATTCTCATTCTGCCAAATTCAACTTATTTATATAAATGACCGTTTTACCATCAGCACTCTGCTTTATATAAAATCACTAGCTTAAATTCATAAAATCAAATGCAACCTTCAATAGTTATGTTTAATAGGTGCATAAACAAAAAAAAGTGGGAGGAAAGCCTAGAGGTGTAAGTTATTCACACTCACTACTTAAAAGGACAACACTATCTTGTTTCAACTTGACCGTTTAGCTCAATTCATTAACAACTCCATGCCCGTAAGTCCTTACAAATCTGGTTATTTATGATATCAGCTCTTAAGGTTAACAACCTCTGATGCCATTGGAACCTAACATTATTCCTCACTTCTCTTTCTCAAAAAGTGTTCAATAAACCCAAAATATCATGAAGGCTAGCCCGCATCACATTATGTCAAGATATTTTATTTATGAATTAGCTGCAACAATTTACAGTAATTTCCAAAATACCTGGGAAGAGAAACGTGCTTCCTCTCAAGTGGCGTTACAGGAGCACTTTTACCTCCATTTTCTTCAAGGTGAGCAAATTGCCTTCTAAATTGATCAACAGCACTGCGCAAATGAGAGAACGTACCAACAGTGATAAGCATGGAATAAATCATTTAACTGGAGAGTAAAATAATCAAACAAAATAGCAAAATCAACCTTGGATAAAGGAAATTTGTTCTCTCGGTTCCATTCACGTAATCTTTGAAAAGTTGAGGGTGATACTCCAAAATCTCACAAAAGATGAGCTCCCTGATATCCTCTTTCGACACTCTTCGTCTCTCAAATTCAAACTCCATTTTTGTGATTGGTTGGCATGAGGGCTCTCTTTCCACTTTAGCTAAGCCCTTGAAGTAAGGATCCGCCAATGCCTAAAAGCAGACGATATCAACAGTAAAGTCATCTCCCAACAAGTCCCATGTAAATTTATTTATTTTCCCGTGAAAGCTCAAAAGGCATAATTGCATTAATCAACAGAGAAATCACATAAAATCCTCAAATAATCAGATTCATACCTCTTCAGCTGTTGGCCTGTCCTTCGGATCAAATGCTAGAAGCCTTTCCAAAAGTTTGAGAGCTGAAGGATCTGCATTTGGAAACTTACGTGAAAATGGTATGTGTTGCTTTTTCCTCATGCTGCTCAGATACCGCCTTGCCTTCTCATTTCGTACCTAGACTCAAACAAGAAATTCATAAGATCTTGCTTTTAGATTAATAAGCTTGGAACTATTGCACCAAAACCCTAAATCACCATACCCGAGAAATGGTATCCATAGAAGGTGTTCCAAGAAGATCGGTCATCAAATCCAGTTGATGGACCACATTTTTCCCAGGAAATAAGGGCTTCCCCGTTAAAACCTCGGCAAAAATGCAACCTATGCTCCAAATGTCAATGGCAGGCGTGTACTGCAAATGCAGAATAAATCATTTGATTATATTCTGATCAGGATTTTAAAAGAAAGATGGTTGCAAACAGGTTTATGTAAATGAAATCAATATAAAGGTACCTGAGGTGCAAAATTTCAGCTTGCATGGGGTTCAAAATAATTCCTGACCAAGCAGTTTTTTAATCACTAGAAATGACCGTGCAATGATAGTTTAGAAAAGCAATCAGATAACGTGCTAAGTTCCATCATCATAATGTACAATTAGTACTACGTTTAAGCCTAAATCATCAGAAGGTTTATCAACACCCAAACATCTAACATGGCTACAGCCGGATCTTTAGCAGAGCAAATAAAACATAAGGGAGGACACTAGTTAAATAAAGCAAAGAGAGGAAGGCTTCCTTTCAACAAGAGATTAGATGCCTCCTCAATTAAGAAAATTAGGCTATTATGATTTACGTACTAAATCTATGAGGCACTTATCAATGGCACAACAAGAACCTATACGCATAAATTACAACTACCAAACAATGCCCATATCTCAGTAGCGGAACAAATAATCAAACATGACAAGAAATTATGATTTTATCTTGTCGGTTTATTATAAAGAACAAAAGTGAAGTCAAATGCTTAAGAGGTTATTTGGTTGCCAGCATTACTGGTGCATTGATTCAATTTTCTTGCATTTCAACATTTTTGGTCTTCCGTTGAAGCAAATGAAATATAAAGTAAAAATTAGGACGATTTGAAATACCCCAGAATTTGAATTTACACTATATTTAGAAATCATCCAAATTGGGCAAAATTTCGCTTGAGATTCCCCCTGGACATGACCCCCTCAGCCTCCCTCCCTTTGCCCATGCCCACTCGCTCAGCATTTCAACACATTTGAAATGTATCATAACAAATATTAAAAAAATAAAAAATCAACACAATGAAATTGTATCCAACCAAATCATTGCATTTCTAAAATGTAAGCATTCTAGTTACTTCGTATTTCTAAAATGCATATACTTTGAAAACATCCAATATAACAAACCCTAAAACAATCCAAATTTATTTCGCAATAGCATTCATGATTAGAACTTGTCCGATAATTTTCATGGTCGAAAAGATTACCTTAGAGAAGAATGAGCCACATAGCTCAGGTGCTCGATACCATCTTGTAGCAACATAATCCTACATATCACATTTTCAAAGAAAATAATAAGTCTCTTAGTCACATATTAAAAAATTTAAAAAAAAATAAGTAACCAAGAATCCAAGATAATAACTAAACAAGTAAAAACATACCGTCCAAAATATTGTCATGGGTGTATCACTAAATGCAACCCTGGCTAATCCAAAATCACAAATTTTGAGCTTGCAATTTGCATTTGCTAATATATTCTTTGGCTTCAAATCTCGATGATAAACATTAGCTGCGTTAGCATTGCCCAACTTCAGTATACACAAAGAATAAAAAGCTTTGCAATAATCAAAATGGTCATTTTGTATGAATCAAAAGTACAGATTGTGCAGCATAATGAGTAATCCAAAATTAAGAAAAAAGAAACCTGAATCAATATAACAGAAAAAAAAAACTGGGTTTAGATTATAAAATTTTAACCAAAAAGATTGCTAAATAACATATAACTGAATAAAAAGTAAAAAAAAAATCTATAAAAATTCTATGAATCACAGCATACAGATTTTTTTTAAAATATTTAAAAATGCCTAAAAGGTTGAAAGTAAAAAGGCTTCAATCTATCAAAATTCTATGAATCACAGCATACAGAACAATTTTTTTCATATTTAAAAAGGCCTAAAAGGTTGGAAGGCAAAAAGGCCTCATTCTGTTATCATGCAAATGCGTGTACAACACAGAAGTTCCTTTTTAATCATTAGGTGAATGGTAAGTGAAGATTGCTAGAATAAGGATGATGTAGAAGATGACAATGATAAACAAGAATACCAGCATCAAATATGAAAAACCAACAAACTAAAAGACTATCGAAATTCTAACTATTGTTATTATTCAATGCATGAAATCATGCAACAAATGTTTGTTTGAAGAAAAAATGACTAGTAAGTCAAACCTACAGTCATATTAGCATCATGAATCCTAAACTGATAATTACTGAATCAAAAAAACTACTTCGGGGGATTTAAAAAGCAATAAACAAATTAAACACATCATATTTTAAAGCACCAAGAAAAAAATTACATCAATGCCCTTACTGGTCAAATTCAACCATATATCATATAAAAGTAGAACTAACCAGTATGGATATATTTCAAAGCACGTAGAAGTTGATAAAGAAAGAACTGGTAATGCTCTTTTGTTAAGTCATCATTAGCCTTAATAACTTGATGAAGATCAGACTCCATAAGTTCAAAAACAACATAAATATCTTTAAAATCCTTTCTTGATGGGGGCAGCATGATGTGCTTTATATCTACAATGTCAGGATGTCTAAGAAGCCTAAGAAGCTTGATCTCACGAAGAATTCTAGCAGCATCGGAGATGTGCTCAAAAATATCATGTATCTTCTTGATAGCCACTTTTTCTCCTGTAAGTGTGTCAATGGCAGAGCATACAACTCCATAACTTCCTTTTCCAATGACCTCAAGAATTTTGAATCTGTTGGCATCCCCATATTCAGAGAAGAAGTCCATCTCAGGTGCACTCTGAATTGTATAAACAAAAACCATTGTTATTACAGTACATGATTAAATTGAATAAGCGCAGAAACAAATTATTGAAGATATAATAGCCTATTAAAACTTTATAAGCCTATTAAAACCTTACAGATTAAGAACAAAACTCATTGCCATGAAATGTTTTCCAGGTCGAGTAAGAATGGTCAATATGCATATAAAGTGGGCTTCTATGGTGATAGTGATGGTAGAAGAATAATGAACAAAATTTGAAGTTTTCGGTGGAGAAAGCGCTTCATAGACGGATAATGAAAGCAATCATATTATTTTTGTTTTGATGTAGATTACAAGAACATTGAGAAAAAGAGCGTGGAAAGCAGAAATGAAGAAATTATGTGGTGCAAATTTGGTTTGAGAAGTCTCAAAACAACCCACGCATCATGATGGGTCGGAAACACCGAAGAAAGCAATAAGCTTGTTGCGGGCTAGAATATACGCGGAAATAGAGTTAAAATCCTATGTCTTAGCATTTGCACGGATATCCAGCTTACACATAGAGAACACGAGATTTTTTGAGTGAAGAACCCTAGAAAGGAGAAAAATTAAGGGGCCTAGCCTAGTCTAAATGATTCCACTAGTGTTTGGGTAGATTACAATGGGCTGACTCGTCACTGAGGGTGATCAGATTACAAATATCAACCGTATGGTTGAAATCTAGCGAAAAATGGGGATGAAAGTCTGGTATCACTTGATGGTCTGGTGGAAGTCCAACGTTACTTGAAAATTCGGGCGTCATTTGGTAGCCTGGAAGTGGTTTGGCAGTACTTCAACGTCGGACAGAACTATGGCTTTTGGCGGTGGTTCGGAAAAAGTTCGAGTCTCAGGTGGTGATCCAGTAAAAATCCAAGCCTTCGGGCCTCAGGTGGTGGTCCAGCAAAAATCCGGGCCTTAGGTGGTGGTTCGGCAGAAGTCCGGGCCTTAGGTGGTGGTCCGACAGAAGTCCGAGCCTCAGGTGGTAGTCCGACAAAACTCCGGACGTTAGGTGGTGAATCAGCAGAGCTCAGGGCCTCAAGTGGTGGTCTAGCAGACTCTGGGCCTCTGGTCGTGATTTGGCGGAGCTCAGAGTATCAAGTGATGGTCCGGCGGAACTCTGAGCCTCAGGTGGTGGTGAGGTAGAGCTCAAGGCCTCAAGTGGTGGTCCAGCGAAACTCCGGGGCTCAGGTGGTGGTCCGACGAAACTCCAGGGGGTGGGCGAGGAGGCAAGAGCGATATCTAATCTCTCTCTTTTCTCCTTAGGCTTATGGGTCTATTTTGAAGAGGAAGGAGGGGTCTATTTATAAATTTCCTAGAGTGGTGTGGCCCGTAAATAAGAGGAAGGTCAAAGTTAAATGAGGAGTGGTTTGGATGGACAGCCGATGTTGAATCCTTTGATCGTGGATCGTTCGTTAGACATTTGAAGGTCTTAATGATGTCGGAATTATGTGATCTTGGGCTCATTGGATTCGTCTCGTCGAGCCGCTCGATTCGACTATAAGCATGTCATGTTTGGAAATCGTTTGGTAATCCAAATTGTGGTTTGAAGCTTCCAAAGCATTTCGGGTCCTTGATTTGGACCCATTTGGGCTCAAATTGAGTCAAATTTGGTGTCGTTGGGTTCGTATTTACGAGACGTTCAATTAGACTATAAGTTTACTGAAATCGAAGTTCGGATGGTCCCAATTTTAATTTCGGAAGTTTCCAACTTGATTTTACCTCGAGATTTTGTGCCATCATTTTGAAGATGATGTATCAAAGCTAAACTGTATTAAGTCCAAACTTCAAAAAGAGAAATAGAATAATCCAAGATGAAGAAGGGGATGCAGGCCAAAAGCAATCACAAAAGTCCAATTAGGCCGTTTGGCTTCTAGTAGAATTTAGTAAATCTTCTACTTACAGATTCAGTAAATAATCCTGAAAGCTTAAAATCTTAAAAAACGGTATGAGTCCGTTTTTTGAAGCAATCACAAAAATCCAATTAGGCCGTATGACAAAAAATAGATATTAAATTTAATATTTTTTGCAGATATTTTTGATATTTAAGATTCAAATAAAAGAGAATAAGAGGCGCAATGAAGATAAGTGATTTAAACTCTTAAATCTTACTTTCTTAGGATTTTCTAAATCCTAAATTTACTCTTAAACGAAAAAAGGACTTTAATATGATCATAAAAGTTAGGTGACTCAAAAACACTGTTCGATAACATTCAGCCTAAATCTTGCAACCAAACAGCCCCTAATCATGAAATCTAAATATCCTATACCGCAGTCAGAAATTAAATCGGCGACAATTTCCTAACCAAATGAGAGCGTCAAACGAGTCCATTCTAACGCAAAATAAAGGATCATAGCAAAGCGATGACATGCACGGATCAAGGAATAGCACACCTTCTTCCGCTGATCCTGCTGAACTTCGATTATTTTCGCAGATCTCAGCATCCAAAGCATGCACAATATGAACTCGTACACGAAGCTCCAGATTCCCAACCCTCAAACCTCCCTCCTTCACAAAAATCGTTACAAACCCAAATCAAGATCAGACAAAACCAAGATCGACCTAAAGAGAAATCATCCACATTTGCCCCATCTACCTCGGCTTCTAATCACAAGCTCGCTCTCCCTTCCTCCGCTCCTCCAGACCACCAAGGGGCACAAAGAAGCAAACAGATCCCTCATGCACTCACCCAAACTCCAAGCTTTGCACCCACTTCTCACGAAAGCACCGCTCCACACGATCATAGATAAGAAAAGCAGCAGACAAGCATCCCTCTAGCCTCCTGCATCGCCACCGCCGTAATCCGATCACGCCGACCACCGGTCCCCCCAGATATTAACCAGGATCCGCCGCTGAGGTACGTGAGAAAGCAGAGAGAACCGATCAAAACCTAAACGGAAGCCGGAGAGAGAGAGAGAGAGAGACGGAGAACCTCGTCGGGTGAATTCAGCAGATTTTATAATGGAACCCCGTTCCTCTGTCGGTCTCCGTTGTTAATACGACAGTGGCATATTCGGTAATATTTTTGAAATATAACACGCAATTTTTGGGGATCCTTCACTTGCATTTGAAAGCCTGGAAAATGTATGGAAGTCCGCATACGGAATTTCAGTCTCGTAAAGATTTAGATAGGCTTTAGTCAGAATTCGATTTAAATTCTTTAAATGGCATTTTTAAATTTTATACTTTCTAAATTTTTCTTAATTTTTTTTTTTCAGAAAGATATATGCTAAAAAGTTATAGAATGGGTCTCAATTTTTTTTCAAAATTATTTATTTTGGGATAATTATAATATTAATTATTTATTACTATTCTAAAAAATTTGACCTATTTTTTTTTCTTATTCTACTTATTTAAATTTGAAATTTTTTAAATCTTACATGGACCCAAATTTAACTTGAAATCTAGACTTCGTTTGGGATGACTTTTTTATTACTATTTAAAACAGAGTTTTAGTACTAAATTTTTTGTACTAAAACTCTGCTTTCAGAAGCAAAAAAAAAAAAACATCCCAAACGATGCCTTAAACTCTCAAGCTTTCTTGTTATTGTCATGATTGAATTCATAGGCGAGAAAACAATGAAAGTGTTATACCAGCTCTTGAGACTATAGAAATGAAACTTGAACGTAGATCTTTTAAGGTCAAAAAATTTTAGGGCAGAGTAGGTGATCTTTTAAGGTCAAAAAATTTTAGAACTAAATAGTTTTGCATTAGAAACCTGCTTTAAAAAATAGTAAGAAATCCGTCCTAAATAAAATCTTAATAAGAGCGTAAAATCAAAATTTTAATATGTATTTAAAGGCTAATCGTCTATTGGAAGAGAATATGGGTAATACAAGTTAGTTTCAATAATTGAGAAAAGTCATAAAATGTACTTTGGATAAGTATATTAATAAAATATTCACAATTTTGAAGCTTAGACGTTGTTCAAAACCCATGAGCTTTTAGTGACCAACTTCAATCATCCTACATGTCTTGACTTTCTATAATTATTTAATATTTATATAATTTGTAACATACTTAATTAAATCATAATTAATATTATAATACACAATCAAAAAAAATAAAAGACTAATTTTGCTTATGGATTAATATTCTCTAAAGATCTCTCTTTGAGAGAGATATGTCAAACATAAATATATTAACAATAGTGAAAATGTCGCTGTCTAAATCATTAAAACCAACAAAATCGTGTTTATCTATATCATAGCAACAAGAAAGTTGCTAAGTTGATAAGGAGAATATTCCATCACAATCATAATATTCTTATCATAATAAATCATATGGCATAATAATCAGATCATTAGTGACTAATGATTAGTGTTATAGAACAATAATTCACATAACATCATAATTATAATATAATGTAGCATTATAATTTGAGAATCGTGTAAATAATATAAATATCATAGTCATAAACATTGAAACCATATAAACATAATGCATTACTAATATTATAGCAGTCTCCATTTTAGGCATGATCAAATAAGAAAAATAGAGCCCTAAAAGTATTGGATTTAGGAATAAAACTATTACGTTATTTAATTTATATTACTTTATTTGAATTTCAACCTATTTTTAAATCAAAATTAGTTAAACAAGTATGACATGTAATTAGGATTTAAGGGGCAATATTTTACCAATATAACTATGCCCTCAGTATCAATAATGGTTTGGTTGAATGAGAATTTCAAATTTAATGGTTAAAGATTATGCTTGATGCTTTGTTTGACTACTTTTCTCTCATGATCCTATTTATCTCGTTCTTTAATACCTCACTTGATCCATTATATCATTGACATAGCATCACCCTTCTCTCTCCTATCAAAATTTGAAAGAAATTAAGCTCAAAACCCAAATTACAAAATCCTGACCTTAATAAGTTGAGCTTATCTTACTCATTTCTCATTAAAATGGCATATCTTTAATTCATTGTGGTCATCACTTCATTTAAAGATGCTATGTAAATAAGATTTAAAGGGCATTGTAATGGATAGAAATAGGTTGTATTAAACTCAATAATGATTTAGTTGAAGGACAAGTCATACTTATTGGTTAATGATTGTATTTATGATGCTTTCCTTGGCTACTTCTCTCTCATAATCACATTTGTCTCTCTTATTAATACCTCACCCCATCTGTTAACATAAAAAAATGACCTTGCCCTACAAGATAGGGAAAGAGATAAACAATAGCTCAAGATAGGGATGAGAAGAACTCACTTTAATTATAATTAATTGCCCAATATTGAGAGAGAGAGAGAGAGAGAGAGAGAGAGAGAACATAAGAAACAAAAGTAAAAAGAGTAGAGAATTGAGAATCATTAATTTCAGAGTAATTTGATCATCTTGATCTACATTCACTATGATTAGACCAAAATAAGAGCCTTTTATTACGGTCAATTTTTTATATTACATAACTTGTTGTTGTTACTTCGGAGAAATAAAAAAGGGACGAGAAGGAAAAAGTAATGAATTAGATTTTAGGCAAGAGTCATCCAAGAGTTTGACATATTAGATATCAGAGCATGCATTAGTTAAAAAACTAAGTAGTTTTATTTTTTATTTTTTTGGCATTCTTAAAACAAAAATAATTATTATTTAAAAAAAACAACAAATATTCCAAAGTGAAAATATAAAATTATTATAAAGGATAAATAATCAAATCATACTACGAAATGAAATAATGGATCCCAATTTGTGGCCTCATATCATAAGCATCTTGATAAGACATGCATATTTAAAGCCATTTATATATACAAAGATGGTGGTGGCTCAGCTCGCTGAATGCAATGGACCACACTGCAAAATATTGATTGGTTCTATCCCTATTTACTAACCACTTATTGCTTATCCTCTGCGTTAAGCAAGTTGTGGCTTTCATTCCATGCAACAAGACCAAGTAATTGGGCCATTTGGCCACTTGGTTTCTAAGAAAATTTACATTTATATCAATATTTATTTATTTATTTATTTGCTTATTTATGATGAAAATTCAAAAGGGTGAACAAATACTAATAAATTTTAATTATGAAGGTGAATAGATTAAATGCCTTCTTTTATTATCATAGGAGAATATTTACAGAGATCATAAGAGCTGGTCAGTCGAGTGAGCTAGGGTGGGTGAGTGTTGTCTAGAAATTAAAAGCTGAATAGAAATGGCTTAATTAGAATATAAAGATCGGACAAATAAAAGATAACCACAAATAGAAAATCAATGAAAAGCCTCTTATACACACATGGATGGATGCATGCATGATACATACAAGCACACACAATCTCTTTGCATGCAATAAAAGATATGCTAGGCTCGGAGTGAAGTAAAGACTAAATTAAACACAAGTGCATGTATCGTTCAAGTAATAAAGTTTAGAGTTGAGTGTCGATCCCATAGAGAACTAAATTATTCTAAAAGTACCCTTGTACTGTCTATATGAATTGCAAGTTTCTTCGACCAACCTGTTTGAAAAAGTGTTTTTTTTTTAATAAATTCTACTGCAATTTGTTGAAATGAAATATTTAATACATGAAAGTGCTTTAAATATATGATGGTGATGAAAGGCATATTTACCTAAGTTTGACCCTCTAATGTATGATGTGAATTAGAGCATGCACTCTTAGATTTCTATCAAGCATGTAAGGGTTTAATGTAAACTTTTCACTTCACAATAGTTATTCTATTTCCTTGGAATTTAAAACCGTAGCCATCTTATGTCTAGGTATGGAAGTATAGTATTTCAATTATTCTAATTGTTCCATTGCTCCTTCGAGATAATAAGTCACTCTAGATTCTAAATTAGAGCACGACTGATGTAGTAATTAAATGAAGAACGAGAGAATTTGAAAACAACATTAAAACTTTGCAAGAAGTAGAGTCTATTTGAGTATATCATACTATCTTGCATATCACAAATTCAAAACAAATAATTTAGTTGGCCATATAATTAAAAATACACAAAACAATTTCCATTGATACAATTTAAAACAAAATACAATAAAGGAGTTGTGTGGGATGTCACTAGGAAGCACTTTTACAATAAATTGCAAACACTTTTTACACTATAGATCATTCACCCTTAAGCACTCCATCTCTGCACACTCCCTTAGCACTCACACTATTTTTTATGAAATAAATAGCCAACACTCACAAATTTGACCAAAAATCTATTCGTACTAAGTACATAAGCTATTACTAGCGTAAAAGCTCTATAAAAGTTGGTGTCATGGCGCTTAGTGTAGTGGCATAGTTTGCATGTCTCCATCACGACTGGTCTAGCCTAAAGCAATGTTTCACCAAGGACTATTCTAACTTCTTCGTGCGACATAATGGCAATTTAGCGTTGCGGTGTGGCATAGTTGGAGCTATAGTGCTCACAGGCACTAGGGCGCTCCAAGATACGACATTAGGGTGCTAAATTAATTCTAAATTTTTTTGAGAGCATATCCATTGCAGCACTAAATTCTAGGCGCTAGGGCGCTGGTAGCATGGCGACACTTGGGGTTATGGTGTCAGGGTGCTAAATTAAATTGGAAAAAAAATCCAAGAGCATATAGGTTCTCCGACGCTCTGGATTGGTGTTGCAGTGCATGAGTGGTGCATGCAACACTGCAACACTTGACAAAATAGCGCGCGATGTTTGGTACTTTTCCACATTTTTTATCCTTTTTTATTAAAATTTCCTGCACAACAATAATCATAACAAGAATTTTTATAGGAAAATAGATACAAAAAACTATAATAAAAATTTTTACTAACAAATTCCCCCAAACTTGAGTCATTGCTTGTCCTCAAGTAATTTCAATACACTTATGATTATAACACTTTAATTCACTAAATTGTAAACTTCGAAAAGTTAAAAGCAAGATAATACTTTATTACATGATGTTAATTATAATAATTTGATGGTTGATAACTTTGATTAAGTCAAAGTCGCCCATTATCATGGCGTCTTATGCTGAGTTGGCATAGATGAGTCAGCTAGCCATTATCTATAGACAAAATAGGACGTAAATAGGGAGTGACATAAGTTGCCCGTCAAACGGGTGACTTTGGTCTTAATAAGAAAACGACTTTCTCTTTTGTGACATCTCCCTCACAAAGTCGGAAAACTTTCCTTTCCCGAGCCCTACGCCGCCGATCTCCACTTCTCGTCGCTGATATCTGCTTCTCGCCGCTATTTGGAGTCTTGAGGTAAATGATCTTTTAATTTTTAGTGTGATTTAAGTTAGATGATTCATGTATAACATTTTTTTTTACTTAAATAAGTTAAAGTTTAAGAGAGAAGTGTAGATTTAAATATTTTGGGATTTTTTGTCAAAACTTTTTGATATATTTTGTGTTTTAGTTAGGGGAAAATGTTTACATTTAAAAAATTTGGAGAAATATGCACTTTTGTGTTTATCTTGTTCATATATATATTTTTTCATTTTTTTTGTGTATTTTTTTTTTTCCGTTGGGATGATTTGTATTTTTTGTTTTTGTTGCACTTAGATTTCTTCAAAACTGAATTAAAATTTGAAACTTTCTATAAAATCTTATCTTAGATCAATTGCAAGATTAGAGATATCTATATATATTATTAATTTTAGGAAGAAATAAGTAAGACGAAAATTGAATTAAATCAATTCGAGTTATTCAATGTTTCTTACTACTTTTGAAAGATGTCTTAACTTGCCTTCTATATTTTCAAAAATCCACAATGCATTTCAGCTATAAACACACTTTTTTTAATCACATTTTCTTAGAACTATTAAAAAATCTTACTTATAAGTTTATATTTTCTAATCTTATTAACTTTCAAAATTTTGTGGAAAATCTGATAACAACTTTTTGATAAAAACCCTGAAATAAATATAAGAGTATTTTTTGTGTTGTATTTTTTAGAGTAAATTTGGTTAAAACTAATTTTTTTGGAAACATTTAGAGTTAGTTTAATTTTTTTTTTATGGTGTTGTTTTTGTTAATTTTTGGTTTGAAGTTTTTTATATATAATGCATTAATTTGAATTTAATTTTTGGTATTATCAAGTTATATATAATATTAAGAGGGTAATTTTTTATATTGTATTAAAATAATTTTTTTGTTAATTTATAAATTTATTTTTCATAGAAATAGTATGTATTGTAATTATGATATTTTATAATGAGTTGAATTATGGTCGTGTTATGAGTTGAATTATGGTCGTGTTAATTAATAATTAACGTATATTAATTATATGTGATATGTCGATCTTATATAGCGAAATGAGCGATTTCAATAATGAGTGGACGTGGTACAATGTTCATTCTAATGTAAGGAGGTGAATTACAAGTAGATGCCAATTTTGCCCCAACTTATTATGGAGGTAGGAATCATCCCATGGAAGTGCTAAGAAATATCAACTTAGAACAACTTAAGTTAAAGGTTCTCAAAGCCCTGAAGTATGATACTTCAAAGTTTTCATTAAATTTAGTATGTCGAAGGCCTGTGGGGAATGACTTTGTCGCTTCACATGATGTTTGTGAAGTTATATTATGCCAAGTTACAATAGAATTTCTTATAGTGTACGTTGAAGTCGAAGAAATTAGTTTGGCTGGAGACAATAGTGAACCTCCAAATTCACAAAGATACAAAACTTAAACCCAAACGGAGAGGGTTGATGTGATTGTTGGTCCTTCAAGGCTTGAACCAGTAGAAGAACCTTATGACTAATGAGTTTCCTATATTATATATTAGTAATTATCTAACATAATATTTTCTTATTGATTAATAAATAAAGAATAATATTTTCAATGTAGTGATATAGAGAACCAACATATGTCGGAACCTCTAGGCCCTTCTACACAATCAATCCCTTTTGATCTTTTTGGTTATGAGACTATGAGTAGCGATTCTAGCCAGCAGTGCTCTGATGATGATGTTGATGTTCTTTCACAAGTGTTTAATGATGGAGTTGCAATTAGTAATGAAGATATTTGAAATGCCATCCAAGATTATTGCTCTAGATCTATTGCCAATGAGGATGCAATGGTGGCAAATAATATTTATATCGATACCCGTAGGACTACACAACAATGGGATCAAGAAATTGAGTTTGATAATATCCGATGAGGTGATAGTGGATGATGACTTTTCGATTTCTACTAAATTAATTGAAGGGGTGTGCTTCACAAGCAAGGCTGATATGCAATTTGCATTGCAAGGATGGTCAATCTAGAATAATGTTCAATATATAATCCTCACATATAATACTAGGAAATTTACAGTTGCATGTGCAAAACATGATTGCCTAGTATTACCCAAACATGATTGCCTTGTGTCTCAGAGCAAACTCTCAGGTGATATATGAAATATATCATCAATAAAATACCAACATATTTGTGTCACTCGAATTCTTGATAGTGACCGCCGTTAGTGTAACTCACAGTTTATAAGTTTCTTCATTCTACCCATAATTAAAAAATAGATGGACTTGAAGCCTAGAGAGATAATTGGTCGCATGGAGGCTAAGTTTAACATTAAAGTTTCATACATAAATGCTTGGGATGCTCGACGAAAGGCTATTAAGGTTACTTTTAGGAGTTGGGAGGAGTCTTACCAGACCTTGAATTTGTTCATGGATGTTGTAGCCTCTATAATGCCACAAATTATATATAGGATTCAAAGTAATCAGAGTAATTGGTTTCAAAGAGTTTTTTGGGCATTTGGTCCTTCTGTTACTAGTGGATATATTGTCAGCCTATTTTTAATCTTGATGAGACATTCTTACTTGATAAATATCGAGGGACATTATTAATTGTGATTGGATTGGATGCTAATAATGGTTTATATATTTGCCTTCACTATTGTTTAGTCATATTATACTGAATCATGGGTTTGGTTCTTCAAGCAACTATAGAAATCCAATTGTTACAAATAGGCAAAATTTATGTATAATCTTTAACAGGCATGCCAGTTTAGTCCGAGGATGTAGGAAAATTTTTATTGGTGTAGCTCACAGGCATTGCTTAAGGCATCTATGTGAGAACTTTAAGAAAGCAATATGATAGATGGGGTTAGGTGATGTTGAGTTTTTGTGTCAGAAATGTATGCAGCTAGCAATACTGATAATCTACGTGTTTATAATAGATGCATGACATATATTAAAAAAAATAAAGGTTGATATCCACCAGTGGCTTATGGACCTAGATGAGACCCGATGGTATTTAACACATGTTGGTGGATTTAGATACAGTGTAATGATAAAAAATACGACTGAGTCCTTTAATGGTGTATTAAAAGAGCTCAAGGATTAATAATTCAAACATTGATCACGGCCATCTACTATAACATTGTTATAATGTTCATAAGGCATTTGGAATTCATTACAAGTGATGAGTAACAATATAGAAGCTGTTTAGCCCCACATGTTCAAACTTCACTTAAAAGGATTGAGGAAGAGGCAAGAAGGTTACTAGAACCAATACAATTTAACATACATGAATTCCAAGTTCTTGACATATCCTCCAGATTGTATCATGTCGACTTTGTTGATTGAAGAGGATGCATGTGCAGTTGTGGTAAACCATTATTATATCACATGCCTTGTGCACATGTCATATCTTATATTGTAATGCTAAGAAGAAGCCACTTAGATTATGTTTTTCCGTACTATACCATTACAAATTATAAATTGACTTATCACGCCGAATTCCTCTACATCCCCAACAAGGAAGAATGGGGACAACATGACCCCACCTTGGGCCTTTATCCTCTTCTCCCTCCAAACTATAAAAGGCGGTCTGGTAGACCAAGGACTGCTCGCTATCATAATACAATGGATGATTCACGGCCAAGGAGTAGAAGAATTTGTGAAGCTTGTCATCATGCCAGACATAATCGAGCAACATGTCTAATTAGGCTTGGTTGTAGGAACTAGGAGTTACTGTGTATGTTGTTGTATTAAGTAATGAACAGTGTCATGTATTGAATATTTATTTATTACAATTCATAGAGCTTATGAAATGTTAAGCATTTTGTTAGAGATATTTTTTGGAGATCGAGTATTTTCCTGCTACTATGAATTATCTTAGTGTATATTAAAATATATATGTTAATTTGACATCTCTTATACATTTTCATCTATCTGAGTTTGTTAGTAAAATTATTAAATAATGAAAAAAATATAAAATAATGAAGTGTTTGGGTTGTAAGTGTTTTGAAGAGAGGATTTTGAAAATTTTAATTTTCTTTGAGAATTTTAACTAAAATTTCAGTCTCAAAATTGAACACGTCATTATGAATGATATATAGCCTCGGAAGGTTACGATATTATTCCTCAATGGGTTCAGATAATGAAGCTAAAAATTTCATCTGGGATATAATAGTTAAATTCAAGGAAGTATGACATATAACCCCGAGGGGTTAACATGACGTTTTATTAAGTATCTAACTATAATAGTCTTGATGAGAGATCATTAATTTCATATCAAGGGTCTTGATAAGAAATAATATATCTTTTCAAGAAAAGAAAATACTATTTACTAATCGATCATCTAAATATGATGATAATGATCACTATAGATTTAACTTTCTCAAAGAAGACTAATTTAGTTTTGAAAATCTTTTTTTTTTTTTGAAAAGGTGGGTGTGGGTTATAAATCTTCAATGAGTGCAAACCCTTGTAATTAATTACATCGTAGGAAGGTTGAATTGTCTACGAATACACTCGATTAAAATAATAATAGAAATTCTATTTAGATATTTTTTAGGAGTGGTATCAAAAAGAGGTGAATTTGGAGTTTTAACGTGAATTAAATCAAATTTTGAACACTTATTTATGGGGGGGGGGGGGGGGGGGGCAAAAAAGAAGGAAGCACCTAGGGGCCAACAGATAAGGGGTAAGAGGCACTTTCAGGATTCTAAAATAATTCAGAAGTGCCTCAACCTAAGCTATGTGTTGGGCTTTAAGTTTTGGACTGAGAAATTTTTTAATTTGAGTTAATCATTTTATTAGAAAGTTGGGACTATATTCCTGGAGGTTGGGGTCTTATGATTCCAAATCTATTCAAGATCCAAAATCTAAATTTGGCATTGAACCATTGTAGCCCGAACCTATGTAATGTAGTGTAAAATATGGACTTACCCTGAGCTGGATTAGGGAGCCAATTAACCACCTAGTCGTTTAAAATTCAATAGTCTGATCATTTTTAAGATAGAGTGCTAGGGTCATATGGAAGTTGACTTTGAGTGTGATACTCTTTATCATTAACTCCTCATCCTCCTCTTCTTCGGGCTTCTTGGATTCGACATTTTGAATACCAAAATGAAAAAGAAAACTCTTCCCCTGAAGGGGAGGTTATTCTTTTCATTTTAGGTATTGAAATGATCTAAATTTGGGCTTCTAAATTAAAAAGGACCCTCCCTTGAGGGATGTTCTTTTCTCTATGGAATTCAAGTTTGGATCTATATATCCTAACTCAAATGCCTAACTTTCACAACTCTTAACTTTAAATAAATTGCATCAATATTAAAATAAAAAATCTAGATGCTCATGCAAGGTTATCCTAAATATTTAAAATCAAATAAATCCCAAGCAGTTTATATATATGCATTAAATTGAAAACTCAACCACACTTAGCTACACTCTTTTATTTTCAATGGGGACTTGAGTAATTTTATCCCCTGCATAAGAATTCACCAGTTAAATCATTAACTTTTTCCCATTGATTCATAGCCCTATATGAGAGTGGCCACATGTAGAAAACTTAGTGAGTAACCAGATCATTCTAATATAAGAGTATTCTATCACCCATCACATCAGTTCATAGATTATAATTTAAAATAAGTAAACACTCACATCAATCTATTTTTAATCACAATATACAATGAAAATTTGGAAAACTTGGCATATAGTGGTAAAAAGTAAACACTGGTCTAAACTAGACTAGAGTTGGTTGTCCTAGCAAACCATCTAAAGTATGTGAGATAAAAGTTTGATAAGGTTGTAAGACCTTAATGAACTATCCCTAAGGCACACAAAGATGAAAGCAATACTATCACTTGATATAGAAGCTAGTACACTTATCAAAAGTTATAAATATGGTAATGATAGTCTAATCAATACAACACAATATCAATAACAAATTTTCATCAAGCAGTTATAACATAAAATAAAATGTGAAAAAATAAAGTACAAATAGTAAAAATTAGAATGAGCACACTAGATTTATTGTGGTTCGGTCTACGTCCACTCCCCGAAGTCCTTCTCTTTGGATATTACACTATCACTATAGTGTCTCTCCTTTAGCCTCCACAGCTAGGTAGAAAAGACATTAAAAATCTTTTCCACCAACCTGATGAGGTAGAGGACCGTAATCATTTCACAAGTAGAGAATATTGAATCTTTTTTCTCCCTCGTGGATATGACAAAGAACCAAAATCCTTTCATAGGTAAAGAACCTTGAATCCTTTTTCTCCCTCCTGGAGATGGCAAAGAACCAGAATCCTTCATAGACAGAGAACCTTTAATCCCTTTCACCCTTCCCGGTATGACAGAGTAGCTAGGTCCTTTGACACCAAAGAGATTTTCTTCCCAAAACTTCTGTCTAGGAAAACCTTGACACATGGAGGAACTCTCGTGCAAGTTTAATGTAACAACTATATAGAACTCTCTCTCACAATCCCTTGAAACCCACAATGATATTCTCCCTTTCTCACAAACCTCACCCTGTCTCTCTCTGGCTCAATGCTCACTCTTTAAGATTTCTCCATAAAAAATTAACTCAATGAATGACAAAAAGACACTTATAAAGTCTTATGAGAAAGCTTAAATAGAGGGATTCAAAAACCCTAATAATTCAATTCAGTCGTTAAAACTCATACAGTATGATCGCATGATCGTTTAATATGATGTGCAAAATTTGACATGTTAGTACTATACGATCATTAGTACGAATGACCAATCATACAGTACGATTTGTTCAACCAAAATATAGTTTATTCAGGATGAACTATTGGATGATCATATATTGTCTATATTGATTGTATAATACAATATAGTTCATACAGTATAATTAAGACATCAAAATTAAACAGATTTAATTAATTAATCATAGGATTAAATTAAGTAATATTTTAAACATCATACAATATGCTTAGGTTCATATAATACGAATAGAATAATTTTTCAAATTCAAAATTTTGACTAATTTAAGTACTTTGTGGCATTTGTAATGTACAAATAGTTATATTTTAAAATTATTTTTTTTAGAAAAATAAATATTTTAACTAATTTCTATAACACCAGATTATACAGTATGAATCATATCGTATAGTACGATGTACATAAAAATTAAAATATTTAAAATTACTTTTTCTCCTCTTGTGTATGTGCACGATCTCTAGGCTGGCATAAACCCTTATAAGATTTGACTCAGGAAATAAAAAAAATAAATCAATGAAAATTATAGACTCTTTCAGCATAACCTATTTTACCTTATCTTGAGCCATGAATATTCAAATAATAGTGCATGTTGTACCTAAAATATTTGTTAACACATAAATAAATATGCATTACAAATACTAGGAGAAATAGAGAGGTAATCCAATAATGTTTGTTATCATAAAAATCATAAACTCGGGAGCTCAAGTTGTAACATAAGGTATGCCGTATAACTTGGGTATGTCCTGAATTAGGCAATTTATTGAAGTTATCTATGAAAGTTCGACAGGGATGTTAAGCCCTTATGAACTAGTCTCAAGGCTAACCAATAGGGGGTAAATTGGATATTTAAAACTTCTTTAACTAAAAGAAAAATATTTTTAAATCTTACAGCAAAAATGAATTAAATCAATAATAAAAAGATTAATCAGAGATTTCACCCAAGTAGTTAATCGTAGTAAAAATAAAGTGTGAAAAATAATTAGAAAGAACACACCAGATTTATAGTGGTTCGGTCAAACTTTAACCTATGTCCACTCACCGGAGGCACCCTCCGAGTATTGCACTAAAATTTTAGTGACTCTCTTTAGCCCCTACAGCTAGGTAAAGAAGCCCTTATAAAATCACTTCCATCTTCCCCAGTGCGGCGGAGTAGCCGAGCCCTCTCACACAAAAGAGATCTTCTTCTTCCCAAAACTTCCCTCAAGATGAACCTTGAATCCGATGGTACTAAGGTGCACGCTTGTTGGAGAAACCATGTGAAAACCCATCCACACTCCCTTGAAACCCCCTCCAAGGATCTTGTCTCTCTCTAAAACTCCACCCTTTCTTCTCTCCCTTTCAAGTTTTCTCTTTAAGTTTTCTCTAGAAGAATGAGGCTTCAATGACTTCCAAAGACTCTTACTAAGTGCCTTGACAAAGCTTAAATAGAGGGCTTTGAAAAACCCTAAAAATTAATCTTAGCGGTAAAAATGATTCAGGACTATCGCATGATTGTCCCGTACGATGTGCTTACAAAGAGGGCTTAAAAAAACTATAAAACTCAATTTCATAGCCAAATATTGTCCAAGATGATCATCAGATCGTCCCGTAGGATGTGCTTAAAAAAAGGGCATCTAAAAATCCTAAAAACTCAATTCTAGTGCTAAAAATCATCATGGATGATCACAGGATCATCCAGTATGATGTGTCGAATTTGACCTAATACTCCCGGATGATATCAGGATAATCCAGGATGATTAGTACAAATTTATACATATCTTCTGGGACAATATTGTGGATCATCCTGGATGATTAGAAAAAAATTATGATATTTCATCTTGCACAATTTAGGAAAATCAAATATGTCGGCAAACATCGTCCTATATGATATATAGATCGTCCATGATGATCTGATTAAAAAATTTAACCATAATTAATCTCCTAATCACATGATCAATTTAGTCATGATTTGTATTGATCGTCTAGGACGATTGAGATCATCTGAAATGATTAGAATAAAAATTGAATCTTAAAATCTTGCTTAAATTATCATTGGTGGCTATTTTTTAAGATCATAAAGGATCATCCAGTATGATTAGTTCAAAACTTGAACTTCTAGTTTTGATTATATCTCACTCCCTTGAGTGTGTGTGTGTGTGCATGGCCACCAAACAAGCATACTCCCTTACAGGACATGACTCAAGAAATCAAAATTATATCAATGAATATTACAGACCATTTACAACATAATATTATTCAACCCAATCTTATGCTCTGATTCTTTGTTTGATGTTGCATGATATTTCTAAAATGTTAGTATACACAAACAAATATAGAATGAAAAATACTATGAGATATAAAGATGTTTGTTATCATAAAAAACATAAAACTCGTAAGCTCGAGTAGAAACAATCTCTCCATTTTTTATGATGACAAACATTACTTCCAAAGTTGCAAACTAAAAGAATTTTCTCTTAAGCTCCCCCTCACTAAGATAAAAAATTTAAAAATAGGGAAATAAAAATTTTCTTTCTTTTTTAGTTTTTATTATTTTTTGAAAATAAAATAAGTAAAAATAAAATAAATAACTAGTTAAAGATAAACTAAAATAGATAAACAAAAATTCTTCCCCTTTGACATTATTAAAAAAAAGAGGAGCACATAAAACCAAAATAGTAAAAATTGATTAACATAATATCAAATGATCCCTGATCCGGTGAAGATGATATTTTTAGAATTATTAGTTTAAATTTTCAAATTTTTTTAAAATGAGAAAGTTACATCTTTAATTTATTCAAAAACTTAGTAAGGAATGTATTGACAACGCATAACCTAAAAAGGTTAGAAATTCAGAAATTGTTAATCCAAGCTCAAGTTCTTTTAAATACTAAAAAACTTTTTAAGCCAATATCTAAATCAAGGAATAAATTAGAAAATAAAACACTAATTTTTTCAAAACTTCTTTCATGAAATATATTTAATAGAAGATTAATGCAAAAAATAGTGAATTAAGAATCATAATTTTCAAGCTCTAGTATAAAAAATATCAATAGATAAAAAGGTTTTCTTAAGATTTAAGAAATATAAGAAAGGTAAGCTTACTTTTTGTGGGCTCATTTTATGTCTCTTGTTAGTTGTTTGGTGCACTTTACACATCTTTTGATTTTTGATAAACTTTGTATATATTTCTAAATTTAGCATCATTACGCATCTTTTGATTTTTAATACACTTTGTGTATCTTTCCAAATTTGGCATCTTTGGCCACTTTTTTCCAACAAATATGCTTCATTTATATAATTTTTAAAAAACTAAAGTAAACTCATTCTATTAACGAAAATGAACTACTTGATTAAGAAAATTATGAGGTGGATTCAACAACTTGCAAAAGATCTCTATACGATAAAAAAATATAGGGAGATGAAAAAATTCAATTTCAAAATCCAATTTATAATATGATGAATATTTTGAATCAAAAGTAAAATAATCTCTTTAAGAAAATAGATAGAGAGACAAAATTATAAGTTTTCTTCCTTCGACTATTTTTAGAGAAGTCAACCACAACTTACATAAGAATTCATGAAAAAACAAGATATAAATTTCTCATTTTTTTGAAAACATGATCTTTAAAAAAGATTTAATTATCTAAAGTTTAAACGAAACAAAAAAGGTGATATGTATTTGTTGATCAGAGAAAACTTCAAAAAAAAAAGACTAATTTAAAATTTTAATGAAATAAAAAGCAAAAAAATATAAAAAAATTAAAAAAACAACAGTAAGAAGAAAAAATAAACCTAGAGAAAATACAAAAAATAAACAAAAACACAATGAACAAAAACATGCATACACAAAATAAATAAACACACAAATAGTACTTTAAATATTATTTTACTCCATTGATTGAAAGGAACATCAATTTTAATTCCATCAATAACACATGATGGTATAGAAAAACTAGTAAGAATCATATGCCACATTCGATAATCAATTGATTGCAAGAAAGTAGACATGAAAAATTTCCAAAAATCAAAAGTAATATTTTCAAATAAAGGTATTCTAGTGATTGAATAACCTTCCACGATATGATGATTACAAAAATTGGCTATAGATCAAAATTCAAAAAGTTTTCAAACTTAATTTTATGAATCCCACTCTGATACCACTTGAAAGTGCTCTAATGCCACTTGAAAGTTCGTCAGGGATGTTAAGCCCTTGTGAACTAGTCTCGAGGCTAACCAAGAGGGAGTGAATTGGTTTTAAATTTTCTTTAACTAAAAGAAAAAATCTTTTTATATCTTATAGCATAAATAAAAAATCACTAATAAAAGATTAATCAAAGATTTCACCTAAGCACTTAATCATAATAAAAATAAAGTACATAAATAATAAATAAAAGAACACACCAGATTTATAGTAGTTCGATCTAACTTGACATACGTCCACTTCTTAGAGGCACCCTCCGAGTATTACACTAAACCTTTAGTGAGTCTCATTTAGCTGTCACAGCTAGGCAGAGAAGCCCTTATAAAATTACTTCCATCCTCCCCGGTGTGGCGGAGTAGCCAGGTCCTTTAACACCAAAGAGATCTTCTTCTTCCCAAAACTTTTCTCAAGATGAACCTTGAATCCGATGGTACTAAGGTACAAGTTTGCCAAAGTAACTGTGTGAAACCCCCTCCACACTCCCTTGAAACTCCCTCCAAGGATCTTCTCCCTCTCTCAAACACCACCCTTTCCTCTCTCTCTTTCAAGTTCTCTTTTAAAGTTTTCTCTAGAAGAACAAAGCTTCAATGGTTGCCAAATGCTCTTACAAAGTGCCTTGACTAAGCTTAAATAGAAGGCTTTGAAAAATCCTAAAAATTAATCTTGGCAGAAAAAATCATTCAGGATAATCGCAGGATCGTCTCGTACGATGTGCTTAAAAGTGAGCTTCAGAAAACCCTAAAACTTAATTCTGATGCCAAATATCATCCAGGTCGATCGCTAGATCATCCCGTACTATGTGCTTAAAAAGAGAGCTTCTAAAAATCCTAAGAACTCAATTTCGATGCCAAAAATCGTCCAGTACGATGTGCATAATTTGACTTGATAGTCCCGAATGATATAAGGATAGTCTAGGACGATCAGTACAAATTTGTACAGATCATCTGGGATGATATTGTGGATCGTCTTGGATGATTAGAAGAAAAATTATGATATTTCATCTTGCACGATTTAGAAAAATCAAGTATATCGGCAAACATCGTCCTGTATGATATACATATCGTACAGGATGATCTGATTGAAAAACTTAACCATAATTAATCCCCTAATCACATGATTAATTTAGGCATGATTTGTATTGATCATCCAGGATGATCGAGATCATCTAAAATGATAAGAACAAAAATTGAATCTTAAAATCTTGACTAAATTATCATTAGCAGCTATTTTTTAAGATCATAAAGGATCATCCTAGACGATCTAAAATCATCTAGTACGATTAGTTCAATATTTGAACTTTTGGTTTTGACTATATCTCACTCCTCTGAGTGTGTGTGTACATGGTCCCCAAGCAAGCATACTCCCTTATAGGACTTGACTCAAGAAATCAAAATTATATCAATGAATATTGCAAATCATTTACAATATAATATTATTTAACCCAATCTTGTGCTCTGATTCTTTGTTTGATGTTGCATGATATTCTTGAAATGTTAATATACACACAAATAAATATAGAATGAAAAAGACTATGAGATATAAAGATGTTTGTTATCATCAAAAACATAAAACTCGTGAGCTCGAGTCGCAATAATCAAGTGTTTGAGTTTGTCCATTACAAAAAAATCATGTATTATCGGCGGATTTTATGGCAGAAATTTATGAATTTTCCAATGAATTTTAAAATTTTTGGCGAAAAGTTTTTTGAAGGTAAAATGAGCATAAAATTTTTTTCCAGTGAAAAAATTCGTCGGAAATTTTTTTTTGTTAATTTTTTCATAAAAGAATTTCTTGGCGGTTGTATGGAAAAAAAAAGTCGAAAAAAAACCTGCTCATGGTTGTTAAACTCGCATCCCCCCCCCCCCCCCCCCCCCCCCCCCCCCCCCCCCCGCTGACAGCCCCCTTAGTATATTGCGTAAGCCAACCCTCCTGTGGATGCCCAAATGGCACGTCGGGCCACTCGTGGCAGCCTGAAAGCGCATGACTGCTCGCCCGCAGTTGCCCGAACTCAAGCAAACTCGCCTGCGCTGCTAACTGCAAGCCCGCAGTGGCCTGACAGCCCACACACCCGCGGAACCCGCTGGGAAATCAATCTAAATTTAGTCGAAAAGATTTCAACATGATCCGTTGGAACTCTGCCAGAAAATCCACCAAATAATAGTTCGTCAGAAATCTACCAGTAATAGGGGACTTTCCTGTATTGGTTAAAGGTAGATGAAAAAATTTATTTTTGAATTTAAGTATTAATATTTTAAATCTTAATTTAAGCATATTTTAGTGGTTAAATGGTTACTACCTTTGTTTCACTAGGGTCGTGAAATTTATTTCACCTTCATTGAAGCTAATTTAATAGCCTCGTAGGCTCGAGTTACCTAGCAGTAATTGGGGTTGATTAATTTGATTTAGTTGGTTAAAGATTAAATGCTGATAAAAATAAATTAAATGTGTTGATTGTTTGTTTGAATAATTAAATTAGAGTATTTTTTAGAAATTTTAAGATTATTTAATTACATTAATTAACGGGGTCAAAAGTTGTCTTTTAAAATTAAAATGAATTTAAGAATCTTAATATTTTTCCTAAATAACAAACCATAAGATGAATAATTAGACTCCAAATTTGCTTAATTTAAAATTTCTACATTAAATTATGAATTTTTAAAGTTTTGACCTAGTTTTGGACTATGATTGACCCGAGAGTTGACTTTTTGGCTCTAACTTAATTTTGGAGCTTTGATATTTTTGGAAAATACTAAATTTTAAATATAGTTGAATGGCTTTGAGTTTGATAATATTGGAATTTTCTAGAATAATTAATGATTTCTTAAAGTTACGAAATTATTAGGATTTTTTTTAAATTTGCCTAATTAAAGAGATTTTCATATTTTGATCCAAATCATTCTCACACTCCTTAAAACCACCACAAAAGGTTAGAAGTGACTTAAGGGGATGTTTCCAAGTGTCTTGAAGTTTTTTAGATTTTTAAATATTTTTTATTAATTAATCTATTTAATTATCCATTTTTCTTAAAAATTAAATTAATATTAAATTTAAAGGTCTGATCATAGGGCTTTTATTTTTTATGGATTAAGGGTCCAATTATAAAAAATTAGAGACTATATATTGATTTTTAGGATTTAATATGAATTAATCATTAATTAATTCGGATAATGAGTCAATTCTAGGAGATTTTTTATTTCTAGGTGGTAGACCAAATAGGCACCAATTCCAGTGAAACATGGGTCATGATATCACTTGATTTCAAGGCCCAAGCACACTAAATTTGGGCCCAAGTTGAATCCCCTAAGGTGGTTAACCAAACAACTAAAGGTAACCATTATGTTACCTTAGAAAATTCTTAAGTCACTATCATAGGGTTGTAGGAGGATGAAATATGTGTCTCTAAACTCCTTAGACTAAACATAATTAATACACCAAAACTTAGATCCTAAATCCCATTGAAAAGTTCATTAGAGCAATTTGAAATCAAGGGCAGAACCATGATCCTTGATCTTAAATTGGCTAAATTATGCCATTAAACAATTCAAACAAAATGGATAAAATTTGGACATGAGAGAGACATGCACAAATTCAGTCCCCCACAGCCTCAAGCTATAAGGAGCTCAATCCTAAGATAAATGCCTAAAATACCCCTAGGATAGTTACTAAAATTAACTATGTTTCATCTAGAATCAGAGCTTGATACCATAGGGCTTTTAAAGTTCTCCTTTAGATTTTTTCAATGAGCCTAAGAACACTTAAATTGATTAAGTAGATTGGGAGATATGAATTTTTGAAGCTTCCCATGATATTTAGAATTAATTAAATTGGAATTACACAGTCAGGGACTCTTTTACATGTAGACACATCTGATTGGGCAGCCAATCATTAGCGCTGACTGTGTAAACGTGAAATTAACCATAGCAATTGGATCATCAATCAAAGATATACAATTAAATGCCCTTCAAAATTGTGGGAACTAAGACGAGCATCGATCGGGATAAACGGTTGGGATTACATCCTTAACTTCGCATAGGTGCCCAAAATTATATGGCTATTTCAATGTGATATGAGGGATCCCGTCGGCAAAACTCAACTAAAATTCATGGGAAGGATTAGGACAACATAAACTGTCAATCCAATGGTTGGATTTTGGTGGATTGACAGTTTACTTCACACTTGACCACCACTACCTAGCTAGGAGCTAAAGAAAGGGTTCTCATAATGCAGAAAGCCCCAATGGATGAGTTTTTCTATTGAGAAGCTACAGGGGATGAAGGTGAGCAGTTTTCCTTCAAACTTCTCAGCTGGAGGATCATCGAAAGTATGACTTCGAGCTGAGGGTGAAGAGGTTTCACTGGAGTTCGCTTGAACAAATGGCTGGAAGAGGCTTGGATGCTGGGGATGAAAGAGGAAGACTGGAGAGCTCTGGGGAATGATTTTGAAGAGCTAGAATCGAGTGAGGTGTGGTGGATCAAGTTTCCCTATTCAAGCATTGCTTGCAGAGCTTGAGGATGGGGGGACCATCAGAACTGGTTTTTCATTCGTCCTGGCTACCGCCGGCAGGGGCCGGTTCATGCTAAGGTGGAAAGATGTTTGGAGGTCTGGTGAGCTCGATTGAAGAGTGAATTGGGCATAGGAAAGCCTAGATCAATGGAAAGGCTTGAGTTTACTCAAACCTATACAATTTGGGTTAACTTGGGTACAACCTAGGTTAAGTCAAGTTATGGCATTGATGAGGTAGGTGTGTTGAGCCAATGAGCATCTAATGTAGGCATAATTGGGTCTAGTTTGGTCTGTGGTGAAAGTTAGCTTGGGTCAAAGTGGTTTTGATCACTTTAGGCTAGTCTATAGGTTAACCCAAGTCAACCTAAGGGCTGGGCTGATTATGGTAGGTGCCTTGGGTCTAGGGTCACCCAATGCAAGTGATAAATTGGGCTGGTGGGGCCTAAGTTAAGAAATGGCTCAATCTATAGTGGTTTTGACCACTTTGGGTTAGCCTAGTTCCCAGCTTGAGCTGACCTAAGGGTTGGGTTAACTAGGGTAAGTGTATTGGGTCAAGAGGGACACAATGCAATCATTTGTTTGATTTAATTTATCCATAGTTGAGATTGGGCTCATAGGAGACCCTCTTTGGACACTTGGGTCAAGCCAAACAGCTAACCCAAGTGGGGCCAAAGCTTTAGGGTCTTAAGGGGACTTCACAAGAGACTTAATGGGTCACCCCATGGGTTTGGGTAGACTTCGTCAAAGGATTTAATGTATAAAAGTGTGTGAAAAGTTTGGTCAAACTTAATTGATTTGGTCAACCAAGTTGACCTAGGGTCTAGTGTTGGGACCATTGAGTTTAATTTGATCATATAAACACAATGGAAGAGGTTTCAAGTCAAAAGGAATCCATTTGGTTGAAAATGACCATTTAAATCCTTAAAGGGTATTTTTTTCAACCATGGTTGACTTTGTTAACCAAGTCAAACCAAAAGGTAAGTTTAGGTCTAATGTGTTCCTAGTGATATTTTGAATTAACTGGGATACATTTTGAAGGTTGATAATGTAATATCAAAAATCTGCTCCAGGATCGTCCAGGACGATCTGGATCGTCCTGGGACGATCAGTGGAAATTCTGCTCCAGAATGTGCCCAGAATTGCTCCAGGTGATTTTCTGTACGTATCGTCCAGGCCGATTGAGGACATCGTGAGACTCTAAAAAAGATAGATGTTTTGTTCCGCTGTGTTTGATGATTCATAGTAGCTCTGTGTTTGTGTGTCTGTTGAGTTTAATTATTTGGAAGAATCAGTTCAGTAACCAATTTCCAAAGCCAGATCCTGGATAAAAAGGTTTTGTCGCGGCCCGGTGCGAGCGGGGTCCGTCCCGGATCGGGTCGGGTCGTGACAGATAAGGCTAGGCCATGTTGAATTTTGGGGAAAAGATAAAAAATCCCCTTAAAAGAGCATTTTGGTTATTTTGACTCTTGGTTAACATTGGGTCAAACTGAGTCCAACAAAGTGTGGATTACTGATCAACAATTCATAAAAAAGGTCATGGATGTGATTAGAAGTTTTGAGAAGATTCCCAAAGTTAAGTTCCATTAAATGGCAAGTTTAGTGGCATAGACTATAAATATTTGAAAGTTTTGTAGCCTTTAGGAATCAATTAAGTTTTTGGAGCTAGAAGCCTCAGAATGATCTCAAATTGATAGACCCTAAATCAGAGTTTATTTAAATGGATTTCAAGGTGATAGAAAAATCACATAGAAAGGGTTTCAGGACCTAGGTCCTTAATCATAAGGTTTGGTTTAGAATCTTGGGTTTGGAATTGATTTTGGATTTGAATGGTTGATTTTGAATTATCCACATCAATAACAGTCAAATGAATGATTGAAATTAATTATATATGATTTGATGGTTGATTGAAAGTTGGTTGAAAGTCAGACTAGAGCTTAGAAGTATGAACATTAGACTAAAGGTTGGATTGGAAGATGGACTAGGATTTAATTAAGAGTTGAATTACGATTTGATTGAGACCTATGTGATTGACAAGTGGGCACATGCCAATCATTTGGTCACCAAAAAAAATATCCAGGTAGGTCTTAGTGACCTCACACATAAATGAGATCAACAAATTTACCCCCAATTTGTGTAGAAGAACGAATTTCTAGTGCATATATTGGCATTGATCGAATAAAAAGGTGAAATTTGGGACTTTGATTCTAAGGAATGGGAGGACCAAATCTTAGAGAATTAAAGCTGAGTTGGTACTAGGGCAGTGCCACAAAGGGAATTATCTACCACTAGTATATGATCGTGGTGGGGTCGAAATATTACTAACACAAAGGATTGAAGCTGAGTGATCATGTGGTGGGGTCGAGATATGCCAAACTCAGAGGATCGAGGTTGAATGATCATGTGGTGGGATCAAAATATGTCCAACATAGAGGATTGAGGTTGAATGATCATGTGGTGGTTCAAAATATGACCAATATAGAGGATTGAGGTTGAATGATTTTATGATGGGGTCAAAATATGCCCATCATAGAGGATTGAGTCTAGATGATCATATGATGGGGTCAAGATATGCCCATCACAAAGGATTGAGGTTGAATGATCATGTGATGGGGTTAAAATATGACAAACACTAAGAACCAAGATTGAATGATCATATGATGGGGTCGAAATATGCCCATCATAGAGGATCGAGGTTGAAAAATCATATGATGGGGTCTAGATTTACCAATCACAGATGATCAAGGTTAAATGATTGTATGATGGGGTCAAAATATTCCCATCATAGAGGATTGAGGTTGAATGATATTTTAATGGGGTTGAAATATGCCTATCATAGAGAATCAAGATTGAATGATCATATGATGGGGTCGAAATATGCTCATCATAGAGGATCGAGGCTAGATAACTATATGATGGGGTTGAATATGCTCATCACAAAGGATCAAATCTTAAGGGAAAGTAGCATCTAACCTTAAGGAAAAGAGAACACAAAATGATTGATTGATGATATTGATCTTTTCAAAAATTGCTTTGGTAGTGAAAACATGATTAACCAAAGTTAATTCAGGACATCAAAATATTTCATTAATTAAAAATTTGAGCTACATCAAGCAGAATAGTTCTTAAGGAAATTCCCATTGATATGTAACATTGGGTGATTTCCTTTACAATCCACTAGCTGATATAAGCTCCCTTTGTAAACTGTTTCCATGACAAAGGGTCCTTCCTATGTTGGTTTAAACTTCCCACTGATCTTTTGGAGAGCTAAGATAGGCCTCCAAAGAACCAAGACCATGTCTTCTTCTTGGAAGGTTCTAGGTTGCACTAACTTATCGTAAGCTTGAACCATTAAGGCTTTATACAACTCTAGACTCTAATGAGCATGAAGACAATGCTCTTTAAGGACTTCAAGTTCTTCTAGCCGAAGTTTTATAATTTATTCAATTATAATTTTCTTCTAGATCGTAACTCTAAATGAGGGAAACTGTACTTTTAGAGGGAGTATGGCCTCAGACTCATATACTAGTGCAAATAGAGTGGAATGGGTTGAGGTCCTATAAACGGTTTGATAGACCCACAAGGCTTCTACAAACCTCTCATCCCATTGATGTTTATTATTATCGAGGGTATTTTTGATAATATACACCAAAGTCTTGTTGAAGACCTCAGCCAACCCATTAGCCCGAGGGTAGTAGATCAATGAGTATATCCAATAAATATTATTACATCTTACAAAATTATTGATTTTTGTAAACTTGAATGTGTACCCATTATCAGATATAATTTTACAGGGTACACCGAATCGATATACGATATAGTCCCAAAAGAACTTCAAAACATGATGTGATGTAACATAACATAGGGGAATTGCTTCCGCCCATTTTAAAAAGTAATTAATCATAACTAATATGAAATGACAAGCATTTGAAGGAGGGTTAATTGGCCCGATAACATTCATGCCCCAACTTTTGAAGGGCCATGAAGTTATCATGGGTACAACACGTTAGGCGACTGATGTAAAACCATACCATATGCCTAACATTGGTGATAACATTTTATAGTGTTTATGCAATTATCAATCATTGTATGTTAGTAATGTCCAAGTCTTTTAATATTCAACTTCATTTTTGGACCCGATTGATGAGCATTACATAGTCCAAAATGGACCTTGTTAACAATCTACAGGGCATTTCATTTGTCTAAACAATGTCGCCACATCAGATCGAATGATCGACAGTATAACATATTGTTAACTTGTGCATACGATATGATACAATTTTAATTTGGTCGGAAAGGAATTTATCTTGAGGAAGTTTGCCTTTTTGAAAGTAGTCAATTAATGGTCATCTCCAGTTGCCTTCTTCGTTAATTGTTGAAGATACAAAAAGGATTTGGGGAGATTGCTTACTAATGTGTTCAAAATTCATAGGAGATAGGACTTGACAACCTTGAATCTTTATGAGAATGGAGTCTTCTTTTGGATATGCAAATTCTTTTACAAGCTTAGTTGGGGCATCCACCACAATATTACTTCCACAGAGAACCCTATATAAAGTAATGATATGGATTTGCTTGAGGAGGTGACTGGTGTATTGGTGATACTTGAGGAACTTAGGATTCAAAATCTTATAGGTTCTTATAATCTAGTTGATTACCAATTGAGCATCACCAAAGATTTTAATATCTTTAATCTCCATCATAATTGCAAGTTCTAGGCTAGTTATATGAGCTTCATACTCAACCTCATTATTTGTTCAAATCTATGCTAAATGAAAGAAAAAATGCATCATTCCCTTCTCTAGTGTTATGAAAATTAGGCCAATTTTGGCTTTTTTGAGGATTGTAGATTTCTAGGTTTTACCCCGTTGAGAGGACACCGCACCATCAAATATAATTCCAAGATAAGGTCGTTGGATTCCTTTTAACTCATGATTTGTTCATCAGGTAAATCATTATTTAAAGGAAATTTCACCCGTAGCAGGTGTACTACAAGGAAGTTGGCAATGGCCTATCCTTTCACACCACATAAGAGAATGAAAGTAGTTTCAAATTGAAGCAATATCATATACTACTATGCTAAATGCCCTAAAACTGTAGGCTGGGTCAAAAGATTAGGTAAGGGATTGATTCTAGATATTAAACTGATTGAATGAGAAAGCATGTAGTGTCTTAGTTTTTGGACTTCAAAAACTAACGCGAGACAATGCTTCTCGATCGAATGGTATCAAATTTATGTAGGAAGAAGTCTTTGGCTCAGGTAATATAGAGTATCCTCTTTCCCCTCATTATTTCCTTGAGCTAGAAGAGTGACAAGTGACTCATTAAGGACATCAGTGTAAAGAATAAGAGGTTACCAATTTTAGCATATTTATAAGATATTATTTGTTATTGTCAAAAGCATTTTGGCATTTCTTGTCCCATATGTTTTTGGCGTCCTTCTTAGCTAGAAAAGAAAAGGGTTGACATCTTCCATATAGATTGAAGATAAATTTTATTATATACGCCAGCTTACCTTGAGGGACCTTAGTTTGGTAAGGCTCTTCGAAGGTGACATATTTAAGATGGATTTAATTTTGGAGGGATCAATCTCAATTTCATGGAACCTCATTATGAATAATAATAATTTCTCTGAGGTGACGGCAAAACACACTTTAGAGGATTTATTTTGAGGTCTTAACAATGCAACCGCTTGAAAATGACAGTTAAATCATAAAGGTGAGCCTATTTGACATTGCTCTTAATAACCAGTTCATTAATGTAGCATTCAACTTGATTGTGGATTAGGTCATTAAAGATTCGGGTCATGGCCCGCTAGTAAGTTGCATCAGCATTCTTAAGACTAAAGGGCATCACCTTATAATAAAAGATCTCTATAGGAATCATGAATGCAATATTTCTCTCATCTTCAGGGGTCATCCTGATTTGATTATAACTGGATGAGCCATCCATAAAGGAGAAAATAATATGAGTATTTCTCTCGTCTTTTGGGGTCATCCTGATTTGATTGTAACCAGATGAGCCATCCATAAAGGATAAAATAATATGTGAAGAGTCAATGTCCACTATAAACTCAGGTATGGGTAAAGAAAATTCATTCTTGGGACACGCCTTATTCAAATCCTTATAGTTGACACAAATTTGGATTTGATCATTTTTCATTCAAACTAGTATGACACTGGCTACCCAAGAGGGATATTGTTCCTCTCGGATAAATCTGGACTCAACTAATTTTTTGATTTCAGAAATGACTTGCTACTCTATCTATAAATGCATGTGTCGAGGAGCTTGTTTAAGAGAAATTGTATCATGCTAGATTCCAAGTTTATGAATCGGTACATCAGCAGACATGCGCGACATTTCATCATATATCTAAGCAAAGTAGTCCCTAAACATGAAAAGGAGTTGGATCAGATTCTTAGACACATCCTTACTCAACAGGGTATTTATTAAAGTAGTGCAAGGGACGTTGTTGATTCTCAGGTTAACTTCTCTCAATTCATCAACTATTGATTTAATCTCTTCCTCAAGTTCTCGTGGTGCATTCCTAAAAGTTCGTGAAGTTCGTTAAACCTTAAAGAACCAGCCCAAGACTCACTAAGAGGAGGGGTGTGAATTGGTAATTTTAATAATTTTCTTAACTTCAAAATAATAATGATAATATTTTTGGAACAATTTTTCATAAATTAAAAATACCATATTCTAATTGATTGCGGAAGCAAATGAGTATATCAAAAATATTAATTTTACTACGATGATATTTTGATCTATGAAATAAAGTAATAATCATCGAATTTCCCAAGCAGTTATAATAGAAATAAAAATACATGAAATATAAAAGTAGAAAAAAGGAAAAAAAAACACCATAAATTTTTGTACTGCAGTCAACTTTGACCTATGTCCACTTCTCGAAGTCATCCACTCCGAGAATTGAACTAAAATAATGTGACTCTTCTTTTGCTCCCACAACAAGGTGAAGAAGCCCTTACCAACTTACTTTCACCAAACTTGATGCGGCGGAGTGTCAAATGCTATGTCACCCTCCCGATGACAAAAATGAACCTTGACTCATTTTTCTCCCTTATGGAGAAGGCAGAGAATCTCAGCTCCTTTTTCTCCATTCTAGAGAAGGCAGAGTACCTCAGCTCCTTTTTCTCCCTCTTAGAGAGTGCAGAGTACCTCAAGAACTTGACTATTGTGAAGGATTTGGTAGTATTTAGTACATACTCTCTTGGGGGAGCAGTCTTAACCCACTTGTACAGGGAGTTGGGTGAAGCAACAAGGCCCAGTAGGGACAACATAGCTGGGTGCATTCACTTGTTACATATATGAGTTTGGGAGCATCTACATATAGATCGACCAGTGCTACGTGTGCCCTATCCAGTACAGCTTCATTGTCTTAGTGTTGGGTTTAAGTATGAAAATATTTTAATTATTTTGTTGTTTATAATGCAATTTGCATAATCATTTCAATAATTTAAGATATATTTGAAATAGGTGGAATGCAAATTGGCTAAGAGAGTTGCACGTGGGTAGCATCATTACCTATAAAGATGAGCTTGATAGTCTGCTTGAGAGCCAGGTAATTTCCTAATGTTAATCATATGTTATTAGCTTGTTTCATTATATTCATCTAATTTAATTTTGAATAAGCAGGTAATTTATTGGGGATGCCTTTCAACTTCTTCATACATGACAAAAAAATTCTTAATAACTCAAGTAAAAATTGAAAATATACTTTATGCGTCTTCGATGCACCATTTAAATAGTAAATATTAAAGATATTCAACCATCACTTGCAATCATAAAATACATTAGGACTTGAATGGACCTTACAATTTTATAGGCCATCAGATTGATAGGCTATTGCAAGCTACATGAAATGTCAATGCACAATGAACTGATATGTGCAAATCCCACCTTCACATGATAATTACAATGTTATTTGATGGGATATTTCACCTTTACATTTCAACTGATATGACAACATGCAACAATGTGAACTCCTATCAATAAATAATGAGACAAACTTAATAGGATCATAATGACATTACAATACAAGCCTACAAAATTGACTTAACAATACAATCTGACTTAACAAAAAAGTTTATATATTAATGTGAATATGTTTGAATGTTTAAATTATAAAATATCTTAACTTATAACCAATATACCAAGAAAAATTATAATTTCATATTAAAAATCAAAGTAAAAAAGATTATATTGTCAAATTAGGATGTACCATCAAATCAGTATGTGTTGTCACATTAATAAAATTTCCACTATAATGTTGCTATGCATTATCACATAAGTTTGTGTTGTCAAACCATCATGTATTATCAAACTAGCTTGTATTGTCTAATCAATTCGTATTGTCAAATCTCACAATAATGTCAAATGAAACTATTACTTTATTTTTTTTACCAACTAATAATTGATCCTGTAATCTGATGAACTTCTCCTATAAATTGAGTATATTTTCCTTGTTTGGATGCATGTAACTGGTATCCTGCATTCTCTAACTCCTCTGCAAAGTTTCATGTGCTTATTATTTCTTCTTGTGCAATGTATAGAACACCAAAAAGTCCTTTGAAGTTGTTGATTGTGGACAGTAGCAATTGATTTATGGAATGTTTAAAGCATTCCATTGATGATGGGTTAGACGAGATAGTAAGATTGAATGACATTTATCTGTCTTGTATACATTTCTGGTCAGACATAAAAGACTGCATATTATAGGACACACATGGCAAGGTTATGACGATTCCCTCTTTTTAAAACTTTCATAAGTGTGTTATTTAAGATATTTTAATGTGATTTGTGTTTGTTATTGTCTAAAATATTAAGTTGTATGCATATATACGTTCATGTCATGCTAAATGTGATTTTTGTTGGAATGCTGATTCCTCTTTAATTTTCTTCTTTTTCTTATATTTATATTTTTGGTGCTTTTTCAAATCGAAGGAAATAATTTTATGAAAAAAAATAATTAGATAATTTATACTATTATTTAGAAAAAAATCAAATGTTAAAAAATAAAACAAATCTGAATAAAATAAATTTGAAAATTAAATTTGTTAGATAATTTATACTATTATTTTGAAAAAAAATCTAATGTTGAAAAATAAAGTAAATCTGCATATAATACTAATTATAATAAATCAATTAATATTGGATAATCAATATTTTGTCAATAAATCAATACTTATATTCAATTTAATATATATACTTTTAATTTATTTAATCTTCATTTTTAAAAATATTGAATACATTAATTTAAATTTTTTAAAAATTTAAGTCAAAATTAATAAGCTATTTCAAATTTAATTTCAAGATATAAGTTTAAAATTCTTACATCAAATTAAAAGGAGCTAGTCAGCCTTCTCACATATATGCTCATTTCGTATCCTATCTCTAAGGGTAAATCCACTCATCCACCTGAGCATCCTTCATCTCTTAACTTAATATTATGCTTCTCTTTTAATGGTCAGCATTTTGCACCATAAAGCATAGCAGGTCTCACCGCAATGTTATAGAATTTTCCCTTAAGTTTGAGAGGGACCTTTCTATCACACAGCAAGCCCAATGTCACCAAATAGTTATTTCCCTTGATCAGTGAGACTAGTTGTGATGGGGGGTAATGATGTTACATAATAATTGGATCATATGAAGCTGACACTATTCAAAAACATAGATTTGGCATCTAACACTCTCAAATAATGCAATTGATATGAGTTTAAATCCAATAAAATAAGATCTTATAAAATATGACTAGAAACAATTCACTGAGAAGAATAAGAGAATTGAGATGTGAAAAAGATTCCCATATAAGAGACAAAAATGGTGCATTCATTTTGCTTATAAGAAAACAAACATGACATGCATAAATGCCATACATCAAAAGTTCAGTCATAGGAGCATCAAATCACTTACACCCATTAATTCAATGGATTCTTAATGTGCATTTCATGTGTTAGGTATCATTCATGGGCGTTATGTTGTTTGATACTATTCTTATTAAGATCCCTGCAAGTTTCATAAATTTGATACTTGACTGAGAGGTTCCAGCTCAATGGTGGAGAGGTGGAGAGCTATCAAAATCTAACAATATATGTTTGCAATGATAAGTCTTCCTCTTCTTTTTGTTTTTCAATCTCCTCATATGACGTCTCCTTAATGTCGCCAATCGCTGGCACATGGAAGAATTCACTTGATCCATCCCAAAGAGCTAAAGTTTGTGGTTCCACTTTATAAGCATGGTGGTGACCCTCAGATAATTATGTGGGTCACATATCACATGAATATCTTTCTTGACACTAAGGGTGGCATATTTGACATTGGCGCAAAAAATTCTAACAAAAAGTGAACTTCGATAAAATGTCATAAAACACTATGAGTGCATCTTAAAACAAGAACAACAACAACAAAAATAATAACAAACTTTTATCCGACTACTTAGGGTCGGCTACATGAATTCTTTTTTCTCCATTGTGTCCTATTAAGAGTCAAATTATTATTCCAATATGATAAAAACAAACATTTTTTATAGTTTATAACCTATTCTTTTTAGGTTTACCTCTACCTTTCTTAACATAGGTCAGATCTAATACATCTACTCTCATAACAGGGTCATCAGAAAACCGATGTTTTCTATGAACAAACCATTTAAGGAGACTCTTATCTTATTTTCCACTAGCGCTACTCCAACTATTTCATGTATATACTCATTTCACAATCTATCTCTAAGTGTAAATCCACTCATCCACCTAGCATTCTTATCTTTGCAACACATGACTTAATTTTATGTTTCTCTTTTAATATTAAAGAAGATTCCAAAATAAATATTAAATAACACAAACATCTTAATATCATTATTTGTCTGAGAGAAAAAGACCTATTGATAGAAAAACATATGAAGACAATTTCATCATTGGAAAGGATTTCAACAAAAGAAACGAAATGTTAACATAAATTTACTAATGAAGAAAGTTTATTGCTCAATAATGGAATGATTGCAATAATTTTAATCTCAGGTGTCACGCTCATTTAAAAAAAAAAAAAAAACTCAATATATATTAATGGTTATCAGGGCATATTGTACAATAATAAGTGCTAGATTTGAAAAACAAGACAATTTGTGTGATTGAACAGCCAACTAATCCACATCCACACAATACCCACACTGAATTAGAATTCCACTACCACTCCCTCCTTAGCTCATCGAGGCAACAAAAAATTATCACAAAAACAGCCTTTTTTCTTGGGAAAGTACAACCCAACACCTTAAAACTAGTAACAAACTAAATCGGCAAAACGTTTAGCAAAATATGTTAAAATAAAGTAAATAAACAAAAAAAAAACAATAAAAATTAAATTTCTTACATCGCTATGTCAGTAAAAAGAATGCATGAGTAATGGATTAATCATTAGTAGCTCTTTTTTAACTTGCTATTGATTTAACTATGAAATTTTGAGAATGAAGAGTATATAGAATAAAGAGCTTGTATGAATGTTGCAGTAAAGTTTCTAACATTAATGGTCTCAAAAAGGAGGTATATAAGCCTAAGTTCAAAACTTACAGAAAATACCTAGAAAAGAAAATCTCAAAATTTCAATGCAAAATAGAGAGAGAATTTCAAAAATTCTGTACGATCGTATGTATGATCAATGTTTAATAAGTCTGAAAAAAAAAATCTGACCCTACATATGATCAAGTTGAAATAATACAAACTATTTATTTAGGTCAAATGACATTTTCTACCTGTAACTAAACATCATATTATTCAAAATCACTTCTCCCACTTCATGCGTTGATCTAACTACTCTGCAGATGAGGTTCAAGTTGCTGGTATTTTGGTTTGTTATTTTTTAGGAGCAAATAAGTGATGCAATACCAGAACATCAATATCCTGCCTTGTGCAGTAATGGTATCACCTATTCCGCTCCCTCCAAAGGAAAACCTCTCCAGAGCCTGCACCAAAAGAAAATGAATTTATGATTTTATCTCCTTCTTTAGGCTCAATTGATTTTCAAAGTAAATGCCTTAGAATACCTCTATAATCCTAACCCCAATAAACCCTGAAAAATCCCAACTGATTTTGGAAACAGTTTGGAACCTATTTGTCCGCCCAAACTAAACAGGGTGATTCAAATTTTTGTTAAATGCTTCCAGGTTACATACCAAACAAAATATAAGATTTTGATTGGTTCTACATCAAGCAATGAACAAAAGTAAACCAGTCACTGAAAAAGGCAAAATGCCAAGCTCTAACTATTGCCAGGGAGAATTTTACTGACCAAATCATCTCTTATCTCTTCCGATTTTTTTATCTACTCACTCTTTGATTCCAAAGGAGGTCCTATTTGATCTTGAAAAGTTATGCAGAAATTTCATTTGGCATAAGGATAAAGGAAGGAATGGGCTCAATTATGTAGCTTGGGATGAAATGTGCAAAACAAAAATGCTTGGTGGTTGTGGTATTCATTCTATTGTTAGTAAAGTTGGGTCATTGAGAGCTAAGTTGGCTTGGAATTTGATCCAAAATAATTCCTCTCTACTCAATCGTAATATTATTGCTAAATATGGTAAGGATGTTTGGAATGCAGAAATCAAAAGAGGATCCTCATCTACTTGGCATATTTTGGTGGATGGTGCTATTCATCGTAAACCTATTATTAAAGGAGGTTATCTAATGATAACAAAGTCAGAATTCTAGATGATGATTGGATTCTTGATAGAAGCTTAAATAAATGGCCTTCATATATGGATCATGTGGGATCACAAAACAAGAAAGTTCAGAGCTTATTATCTCCGAATGGCAGGTGGATTTTTACTCTAAAATTCAGAAATTCTTTAATGAAGACCTTCTGTCCTTAATTATGCAGGTTCCTATCTATTCAAATCTTAGTGAAAATCAAATTGAACAAGTGCATCAACATTCTGGAAAATCAATTACTTCTTTAGCATATCAAGCCGGGTTGGATCAGCTCTATGTTGAAGAAGTAGATGTTTTCATGAAATGGATTTCCAAATTGAAGCTCAAACCAAAGGTGCAGTTTTTTTGGTGGAGAGTAAGTAAGAATGCTCTTTCTACAAATAAATACCACAATCATTAAAAACTTATTCAAACTACTTTTTGTGTTAGAGTCTGTCATGAAATTGAAAATATAGTTCATATTAATTTGCTTTGCAAGTATCTTATTGAGATTATTGTCAAGCTGAGAGAATGGGGTTTTATTGTTCCGATTTTTCATTCTATGGAAAAGAAATTTATTGAACTTAGAAGGCTGACAAAAAGCAATCCAAGTATAGTCTGGGTGTATCTTACTACAGTTTCCTTTTCGTGGAAAAGGAATGCTGCTAAGCATGGTGGACCGGTGCCATCAGTTTCTTTTACTTCTTCCAATATTTTAATGACAGCTTTGCAACCAAAGCGTAATCCAATTCCAGAAGACTGGGATGTTAATCTCCATTTGAAGTTTTTAGATTTTTGGCATCCCCCATCACTAGATTGGATTAAAATCAATGTTGATGCTTCTTTATTGTGTTTGAATCTTGGAGGTATTAGAGGAATTATAAGAGATCATAAAGGTAGATTGCTTCTTGCATTCGATAAATATATAAAGCATTAATATATCTCCCAATTAGAACTTCAAGCTGTTTTATTCAGTAGAGAAAATTTACAAGATAGATTGTTTGATTACAAAGAAGTTGTTATTGAAGAAGACAATGCAAATATCATTAAGATGATATGTAATTCTATGAGTGTGCGTTGCAGCGCCAAGCAATGTCGCTGTTGTGCTGCGCTAAGGCTCAAATGAAAAGATTATGGAAGAATCTGAAAATTTCTCAAAAAGCACAATGGAGTTAGGGAGTTGAACGTCGTCGAACTAAGTCAGATTAGTAGTTTTTAAATAATAAAATATCTAAAACTATTTGCAAAATCCAGTTTCCCCAGCCACCTAGCTGGAAAAGAGAGGAGAAGCCAAAGAGAAGAGAGGAAAGAGAAAGGAAGAGAGGATTTCATAGGCCAAAGTTTGAGATTCATTCGTCGGGCCAGTTCAGGATATTGTAGAGCATGTGATAGACATTGTAGAAATATCATTATGACTAAAAAATTAGATTTTCATTGGTTGATTTTCTTGGCATGAATTTCTAAGTATATTATTGAAACAAAGGTTTTTTCTCACAAATAAGTTAGTTATAGAAAAGTTCTAAAATATTTATGTAAATATTCCTCTGAAATTGAAAATTGATTAGAAAAAAGTTCAAATGTTATGTGTGCAATGTGGCTCTTACTAACAAATTGTGCATTACATGAGTACTTATTGAATTATAATTTAGTTACTAATTACATTTATATTGTTCATAACATGACATTGGAGAAGTTCTGATATATAGAAAAGTGCACTCATTAAGATATGATAAGGGTCATATATGTTTTGTTTTGGCCCCATATGCCTAGTGTAAATGTGGGAGGGATTCTGACCTCACTTGTTGAAAAGCGAGTGTAGGAGGATATGTAACACTATTATGTTATGATTCTGACCCCACTTGTTACAGACATGTGTGAGATGTAAAAGGAAGGCATAAGTGGAAGTAGAATTATAAGCATATATCAGGACATGAGCATTCTAATCATTACATTATATGTGTTAATGAATTAAGTGCAAGTAATATTCTGATATGAATGTTAGAAATTCCTAAATGTTGTAAAAATCATGGGAAGATGTCAAGGCCAAATGCAAATGAATCTTTGATGGTAAATATTCTGTCATGTACCTAAAAAATCTCTATGAAAGTACACTTACAAGTAGTTAATAACTTGAAAGAGGTATGCACTGAAACTCTAGGGGATTTGCATTTTCTAGCATTTCACTTATTCTTTATAAATTATTGTCTTTTATTTGCATTGCAATTTACTATTTTAAATTGAATATTGATATTTTTGATGGGTTAGGCAAAAAAGTCTACCGGTCTAGTTGTGCTCGTTCTATACTTTATAATGTTCCAGGGAGAGGTAAAGATTCAATGGAGTAGAAAGGTGTAGAAGTAGGATCTTTCAAGTCTAAGTGTTTAATGTACTATTTTGTAAACCAGCATATAATCATTTTGATATATAGACTTTCTTGATCTGAATTAAAGTATATAAATTTTGATAAAATGAAATGTGTTTATATTGCTTTATTATTTAGGTTTATAATAACTTTGATTATTTATGATAATGATTAAATAAAATTATAGATTTAGGATTTCAACCCTTTCATTAGGTCCTAGGGCATCATAGGGTTGTTTCAGAGCAACTGCTTGGAAGGATTGAATTGTAACTAGAGCAATAAGAAATGATTTGTATCAGTAAGAGGAAGAAGTTGGGAACTTAGCCTAAGCATTTCTATTAGTTTACGATAAATCCATGTATATTTGAATGTCTTTATTCTTAATATAGATTAAAGTGTTGCTCCATAATGAACCCTTAAGAGTAAGAGGTAGTTGGTGGATAGAGTTCCAATCAGGCTGCTTCAGGTCAAAGTACCGTGGGGGCTATAACTTCTAATTTTATGATTTAGTTTGTCGAGTTAGTGGCCTAGCTAATGAGTGAGGATCGGGGTAGAAAAGCAAGAGTTAAGAAAGATGAAGTTGATAAGTATCTGCAGTTGTTTTTGAGATTGGAGCCACCTTGTTTCCAAAGTGATATTGAGCCTTAGGAAGCTGAGGATTGGTTAATGAGAATAGAAAAATCTTTTGATAGTATGCAACTTATTAAGGGCAGAAAGGTTCTGTTGGTAGTATTCTTGTTGGATGGAGATGCCGAGCACTAGCGTATAAGTCGAATGCAGAATCTCTTAAGAGGAGTTTGTGGAGAATTTCATAAGTTAGTTAATGTCGCCATCTGTCAAGCATCAGATGCAAGAGTCATTTCGAAGGTTAATTTAAGGGAGCAAAACAGTGATGCAATATGAGGTGAAGTTCACAGTTCTCACTAGGTATGCTCCCCAATTAGTCAATAACCCTGAGAAAAAGTGTTCTAGATTCCTGTGAGGATTAAGAGATAGTTTGAGGCACCCCTGATCTCATTCCATATTAGTGATTGTTTCTGAGCTCATGGAGAGGGCTAGGTTGGTGGAGAATGACCTGATGTCCACCCAGCAATGGTGGGATGCTAGAAGAAAGAGGCTTGAAGGAGTGCCCTCCACGAGAGCATTCAGCACTCCTGATCCCATTCTATATTAGTGATTTTTCTGAGCTCAGGAAGAGGGTTGATTGGTAGAGAATGACCTAATGTCCACCCATATACGGTGGGATGCAAATAGAAAAAGGATTGGAGAGCCCTTCAGGAGTGCATTTAATAGGAAGAAGTTCAAAAGTGGAGACTGGTGACCACACCAGTGGAGGACCTGTAGTATCTAGGACTGTTGGAGGATCTGTATTAGATAGATGTGACCCTATTTATGGTTTCTGTAGAAAGCATACAAGTCAATATTTTATGTATATTGATCGGGTCGATGTTTTAGGTGTGGCACAGTCTCCGCAGAGTGTCAAAGGGTAGGCTTGAAGAAGAGGATAGTCAGAGTAAGAGATAGTAGCCAAAAACTTCTAGAGTTGTGAGGCATTGTTGACCCATGGTGGTGGAAGATTTGGAGGAAGATTGTTAGGTGAATCAGCAGGAAGAGTTATGAGAGAATCTATTATTGTGGTCAGTATAGTTTCGGTGCAGCCCAAAGTGTAGATTTTGACTCAGCAAGAGGCGAAAGAGGCACCAGATGTAGTGACAAGTACAACATTTATTTCTGTATTACCTTGTTCCATTTTATTTGTTGACTATAGAGCGAGTTATTCTTTTATGTTTTAGCACATGCTGGGTGATTTGAATTTGGTTCCGAATGTGTTAGTGTCTAGTTTGTCCATTTTATTATCCACAGGAGATTTTTCAGTAACTAGTTATATCTATTAGTGTGAAATTGAAATTGCAAATAGGAACTTGAAATCAAAATTGAATGTATTTCCTCTGAGAAGTTTGATATCATAGTGGGTATGGATTGGTCGAGCAAGTAATAGGCTGAGATTGATTGTAGCAAAGAGAGGGTGAGTTTATGTGTAGATGAAAGAATATTTTATTTTTTAGTGCTAGTAGTGTCTTATCATCTTTGATTTCTATATTACAAGTAGATAAGGCCAGCAAGAAGAGAAATCCTATATTTATGGCATATGTGAGATATTTGAATAAATCTGTTAAAAGCAATGAAGATATTTCAATAGTGAAGGATTTTGCAAATGTCTTTTCTGAAGTGTTATCTAGATTGCCTCCAGAGAGAGGTGGAGTTATGTATTGAGGTGGTGTCGGATACAACTCCTATCGTAAAGACTCCATATAAAATGCCACCAAGAGAGTTGCAAAATGTGAAGGTGCAGATGTAGGAGCTTTTGGATAAAGATTTTATCAAACCAAGTGACATTGTCTTGAGGAGCCCCTGTGTTATTTGTGAAGAAAGATGAGTCTCTGAGGATGTACATTGATTATCATAAATTGAATAAGATGACTGTGAAGAATAAGTATCCATTGCCAAGGATAAATCTGTTTGAGTAGTTCAAAGGTGCAACTATATTTTTTCATGATTGATTTGAGATCGGATTATCACCAGTTGAGGGTGATAGTAGAAGATGTGGAGAAAATAACTTTTAATACTAGATATGGATAGCATGAGTTTTTAGTGATGTTGTTTGATATGATGAATGTACCATTAGTATTAATGGTTCTGATGCATCGAGTGTTTAGGAAGTACCTAGATTAGTTTATTACTATGTTCATTGATGGTATTCTGGAGTATTCAAAATCTGAAGAGGAGAATATATTTCATTTGCGCTTGATTTTGGAGACATTGAGGTAACAAAAGTCATTTGTTAAATGTTTGAAGTGTGAATTCTAATTGATTTATGTGGCATTTGTAGGGCATGTGGTCAGAAAGAAAGGAAGTACTATGGATCCTCAGAAGGTGCAGACTATGGTAGGTTGGCCGAGGCCAACATTAATGACAGTTATAATTTTTTTGTTATGGCAGGATATTATATGAAGTTGCTAGCTTATGCTTGCAGGTAGTTAAAATCGCATAAGAATAACTATTGACTCATGATTCAGCTATTGTATTTGCATTGAAGATCTAACGAAATTATTTGTATGGTGTCTGATGTGAGATTTATATTGATCACTAGAGTTTGAAGTATATTTTCACCCAAAAAGAATTGAATTTGAGGCAAAAAAGGTAGTTGAAACTGACCAAAGATTATAACTTGGATATAATTTATCAGTCATTAAGAGCAAATGTGTTTGTCTATGTTTTAAGCAGAAAATCAATAGTAGTAGACAGTTTGATTATTTTTAAGCAGGAATTGATTAGAGAGATGGACAGGCTGAAATTAGATATGATACAAACATATTATGTCCTAATAAAAGTTATCCCGAGATGATAGTTCAACCCTCGTTGCAAGATAGGATTCAGGAAACTCATAAGGTAGATAGAGTATGTGACGTTAATAGATTAGATTCAATTTGGGAAAAGGTCATAATTGCAAATGAAAGAGCAATGCATGATCTTCTGTGGTAGCAGGTTGTGTGTTTATGTCCCAAATAGTGGTGACCCGAGGAAGAAAATTCTACATGAAGCCCACTATTATGGGTACACCACTAATCTAGGAAATAATAAATATATCATGATCTGAAGTGAATGTTTTGATGGCCTGAATTGAAGTGAGAAGTGATAGAGTTTGTTTCTAAGTGTGAAGCATGCCAAAAGATGAAGGCTAATCATCAAAGATCCGGTGAATTATTGCAGTCGTTGCCTATTCTTTAGTGAAAGTAGGAGAAAATCACTATGGATTTTGTAATAGGTTTTCCCAAGTCTAGGAAAAGCCATGATGTAGTCTGGGTAATTATGGATAGATTGACGAAGTCTTTTTATTTTCTTCCAATGAAGAATAAAAACTTTGTTAATAAGCTTGCTCAACTGTATGTGAAGGAGATTGCCAGATTGCATGGAATTCCTAAAACTATTGTTTCTGGTCGCGATGTCAAGTTTACCTCGAAGCTGTAGAGAGGTATTCAAGATGGCCAAGGGATGAAGTTAAATTTCAATATGAATTTTCATCCCCAGATAGATGGGCAATTTGAGAGTTATTCAAGTTCTGGAAGATCTATTGAGGCTATGCATTTCAGATTTTGGATGAAAGCTGAGAATATCATATACCTTTGTTTGAGTTTACTTACAATAATAGCTCTATGAAAGTATTGGTATGGTTTTGTATAGAGCTTTATATGGAAGAAAGTAATGGACACTATTGTCATGGGCTGAAGAAGGAGAAAGAAGACTGACAGATTCTAACTAGTTGACAGTACTACAGAGAAGATCAGGTTAATCAGAAAGAGGTTAGAAGCAGCTCAGGATAGTTACAGGAAGTATTTTGATCGAAAGTACAAGTTTGTGGGATTTAAAGTTATAGATTATGTCTATTTGAAAGTCAGTTAATAAAGGGTGTTGGGCCTCACTTGTTCTTCTTCTGGGTGTGAGCGAAATTGGAGTACATATAGTCAAGTGCAAACAAAGAGAAGAAATCGACTATCTACACTCAGAATGAACTCCCTCGTATACATAATGCACAATAAGAGGTTAAGAGATAGGAGGTTGAGGAATAAGGGGTTGAAAGATGATGAAGACCCGTTGGTGTGTGATGATCTGTCGTCTGATAATGAGTGGTTCATAGATGATGAGGCAGATTTGTCATTATCAGACTTACAGGTAGAAGATCTAAATGTGGATGTATTGAGGGGCGAAGCAGATCAAACGGGTACATCCACTAGTACTACACCACACACATCTACTAGCTCTGCAAGTAAAGGTATATGTTCTCTGCCAGTCTGCCTGATAATGAGTGGTTCATCCAATTAATATGCTAATAATCTTTTCTTTTCATGAACAGGGAAGAGAAAAGTGAGTCATGTTGAAGATGAAGATGACATGGCATTCATAGATACAATTGGAGAAGAAGATTCACTTGAAGACTGATATTTTATGATGGGATATGATTTCATTTTATATATTTTCTGTATTTTGAGAGTTTTGTTAAACTGATATTTTGTGATTTTGTACTTTGGGACATAATTTTATTGCATCTACTTTCTTATTTTCCAATATTGCTATTATTTTCCTGCTAAAATCCTTAATTTTTCATTTACGCAATTCTGTGTTCGTGAGGCTTACGCCTCAGACCGCCTCGAGGCTTACGCCTCGCCTCACGGACGAAAACCGCCTCGAGGCGCAGTTACGCAATTTTAAACCTTGCTAGGTATATATAAATGCTTGAAGTGATTGAGAGGATTAGGAAATCTACTTACAGACTTTTCCTGCTAGATTACATGTCAGATATCTAAATTGTGTTTCATGCATCAGTGCAAAGAAAATAGGTACCAGATGAAAACTGGAGAGTTTCTAAAGATGAAGTGGAAGTGTAACCTATTTTGACCTATAGGAAAGACCTGAAAGTATTTTGACCTTCGATGTAAAGTAATTAAAAAGCAAACAAATTTCGAAGGTGAAGAATCAGTGGAAGCATAGGTTAGAGCAGAAAGCAACCTGGAAGAAAGAAGATGAGATGAGATAGCTCTACATAGATCTAATCTGAATTATTATGTACTGAGAATGTCAAGGACGACATTTTCTTAAAGGGGAGGATATAATATCCGTAGTTAGCATTAAATAATTTTTGTTAATGATCATTAATTTTAATTTAATTATCAATTATAAGTCGTAAGGTGTTTAAGGGAGCCTTAAGTAAGTTGAGAATTGCATTAGATAAGTGAAATTCTAAGTATCAAAATTGCTCTGGAGCGCCATGGTGCTGGGATTGATAGTGTCGAGGCATTTAGCTCTCAGATGGAGGGGTGAAAATGAGCATACGCTGCGGCACCGGGCGATACCATCGTGACGCTAAGGCTTGAATGGAAACCTTTTGAGAGAATCTAGAAGATTCTCTAAGAGCGCAGCAGTGCTGGGGAGTAGAATATCATGGCACTAGGTTAGATTAATAGTTTTTAAATAATAAAATATCTAAAACCATATGCAAAATCCATTTTTCCTAGCCGCCTAGCCGGATAAGAAAGAAGGGGAAGAGAAGAGGAAAGAGAGAGGGAGAGGAATTTTAGAGGACAAAGCTTGGAATTCATCTGTTGGGTCTATTCAGGACATTGTAAAGCATGAGGTAGGCCTCTATCTTTGATTTCAATTTATGTGATTTTATAAAAAAATTATGGATAAAAATGTGTTTTTCTAGGGTTTCATGATTTTTCATCTTGTAACCTTTAATATGTTGTTGTACTTGAAGTAGATCAAGTAGCATAACAAATAATGCTCTCGTTGCCTTAATCTCAAGTCCGCAAGCAGCTATTTCCTGTAGTTTTTCTCTCCCAATTTCTATAGTATTTTTTATCTAAGCCGCAATAACAGCCCATCCTTTTCCACCAGTCGTGCCTTTCTAGTTTCTCCATTGCCACCCTTTGTCTATCTGTAGAAACAAGCTGATTTTCACTTGGCACCATCAGCTGCAACTAGGCTACCCTCTTCTTCAGCAACTGGGCCAACATTTCCTCATCTTCAACAACTAGGCCACCAGCTCCTCTTCAGCCAGCTTCATCGCCTGCAGCTCTGCACATTTTTCAGCCCAGTCTAGTCCAACAACTGTAGTTTCTGCTAATTCTCAGTCTACTCCAACAACCGCCATCCCCTCATCTGCAATTGCCAACTTTTAGCAGGCGGAACCGCCTGAACTTTCTTCTTAGCAACAACAGTTCTGCTCTAGCCTCCTTTTACTCTGTTTCAGCCATATTTCTTTTCCAAGTTATCTTTAAGATTGCATGATTTTCTTACAACCAGCACAATTCCTGCAACTCAACAATCAAATTTTCAAGATTACGTACCAATTCTTATTATCAAGAATTGCATCTTTCCAAAATTTCTCATCCGCAAACATCAACCAACATGAAGAACACATTTGACTAAAGCTCTACGCTCAATGCAAAATAACCAGTAACTGCAATTTGCTGAAAATCCAAAAATCTCACAAACAAATGAATGTTCAATTACCTTGATTGGCTTGACTGCCAGATTTTCATGCTTTCCATTGATAAGAAACTTGATTGTTTGTGCATTGACCACCCGCCTCCTCCACTCTAGCTAGATCCTTCCTCTTCCATTAGCATCCTTGGTTCCACCGGCCAAATCCTTTCTCCACAACGGCCACCTTCTGTGACATTTTTCTCTTTTCTTACACATCATCTACAATTATTCAATTCTACCTTACTATAACAATCTCAACATTTGTTTCAGCCACCACAAGGTTTACCTCAACATTATACCATTCATCATCATATTCATCTCCCATCCTTATCTCAACTAGTTAACTTCCATCCTTATAATTTTTCATATTTTTAAAAGGTTGCTATGGAACAATTAATTTTTGAAATGCTTTACTATGGCATTATTTATCATAATCACAACACTTTTTCTATTATGATATTGTTTGTTCAAAACTAGGATGATACTTGGCATCTTTGCATAAATCTTAGAGCCCTTAATATGCTCACCATTCGAGAAAAATTTCATATTCCAATAGTACATGAATTTTTAGATGAATTACATATAGCTTTCTTTTCCAAACTTCATTTTTTTCTTCCTCTCAGCAAGATAAAATACATTCTAAAAAAATTCATCAAACTATTCATGATGATCACTCTATATTTCTCCTTATATGCCTTTGAAGCGTCATGCATTAGCCTAGCTTCTCAGGTCGGCAACAATTCAACTGCCCAGGTGGGGCCTAGAACCTCCTTTATCACCTATAGGAGAAAAGGCTTTAGGGGAGAAACTCTTTGGGAAAGATTTAAGAGACATTTATTATGGGATTTAGGCTATTTAAGAGGGGAGATTATGGAGGGTTAAAGTTTATGTTATGCTAAGTTTTGAATATCTGCAGTAATTTTGGAGGTGTTCGGTTTCTTAGATATGATGCACTGACACTTCTCCTCAAAAAGGCGTATAGTGTCCGACACGTATCCGACACGATACTAGTCCGACAATCCTCTGGCACGTGTCGGACACACCGAAAATGTGTCCGATTACAAAAATATTGGAACTTCACACCCAACCAGTAACATCGGAGGCGAGCGCACCAATGGGTGGCCAAGAAAGTGGTGGAAACCCCAATATCGACACAATGAGGGATGACCGAGAGGAAGAAATCTTGGACGACTGGGAAAATATGTCACCTCTTGAACTAATAACCAATAGGGAAATGTGATAAGGATTTAGCATGAGAGAAATTGAGATGAAAAATGAGGGCTAATTTTAAGGAAGAGGATATATATAAAAGGAGGGGTGAGAGAGAACAATGGACAAATCACAACAATCACTACATGGGAGGAGCCAAAAGTGGAAGAGAAAGTTGGGGTTTAGGGGATCCGAGAGTGATAAAGCTGAAGAAGCTCATTTTTTAGGGGAGATGCTTATGGGTGAATTTATAGGGTGGAGATATACTTTACAGTGAATGAGCTGACAGAGGAGGAGAGACTCACGATGACCACTTTACGCTTGAAGGGGAAGGCCTTGTCTTGATATCAGTGGAGAGACATAAGAGAACCAATCCGATCATGAAGGGTGGCCAAAGATAGTTTATTAGAACATTTTCGAACCAGACGGTAAGGAGACTTCTATGAGTAGTTCTTTGCTCTAGTTTAGGAAGGGACGGTGATGAATTATTGGAAGAGGTTTGAGTACCTTTGTAGCTAATTGAGGAGGCTTTCTGAGACAGTGTTGGATGAGAATTTCATGAATGGACTCAAACTCAAGATAAAGGACGTTGTCCAATTATTGATGACATAAGGGTTGGGTGAGGCTATGTTGCTAGCCCAGTTGGCGGAGAACAAAAACTCACCTAAGAGAAGCAGCAAGGGCAGCAATTTGGGAACTTCATACCAGACGACAAATACTTTTTTGGCACCAAATGTACAACCTGTGTCCATTTAGAGAGAAGTACCCAAGGATAGGGGATTGATAGCATGACCAGGGGGATATTTCAAGCAGCTGATTGAGGCACAAGTTCAAGAGAAGCGGGCTAGGGGATTATATTTCCGTTGTAATAAGAAGTTTGTGCCAAGTCACCACTACAATTATTGTTTGCTGCAGGTATTAAGGTCTGTGAAGAGGAGGAGGCGACTCTAGAGGAGGAGGAGCATTTGTACCTAATGTGGCGGAGGTCTCCCTAAACTCAGAAGTGGGGTTTACCTCAAATCACACCATGAAGGTGAGATGATAGATAGGAGGAGAAGCAGCGATAGTTTATAGTGAGGCGACCCACAACTTTGTCTCCAACCAGGTGGTGGACCGATTGGGGCTAAAGCTAGTCGACACGAGTTGTTTTTGGGTGATGATGGGAACGAGGAAAATGGAGAAGAGTAGAGGCATCTGCCCAAGGTTGATGGTGATACTATAGAAGATCCAGGTGAAGGAGGATTTTCTTCTTTTGAAGTTAAGGAGCACAAATGTAATTTTGAGCATGAAGTGTTTGCAGACATCAGGGGAAACCAAGGTGGACTAGAAAGCATTAACTATGGATTTCATGGTGAGAGGAAGGAAGATGAGGATCAGATCCTAGTTGTCCAAAACTAAGGTTTCTCTTAAGACCATGGTGAGGGCAATCCAAGGAGTGGGGATGGGATTCTTGGTGGAGCTCTAGAGCCTCGAGGGAAGGGAAGAATGGAAAAAGAGGAGGAAGTTCTAGAGATAGTCCATCAACTCCTACAATAATTCAGTGAGGTATTCCAGCTTCCTTAAGGACTACCTCACCTAAGGGAGAACGAACATGCCATCATCTTGAAGGAGGGGGTATCCCCTATCAGTGTTCGACCCTAATAGTAACCACAGGTTTAGAAAGATGAAATTGATAGATTTATCAAGGAGATGTTTGAGGCCCATATTATTTGTCCCAGTGTTAGTCCCTTCTCCAGTCCTATTTTGTTGGTGAAGAAGAAGGATGGTAGTTGAATATTTTGTGTAGATTAACAAGCTCTAAATAAGGAAATGGAGTTGGATAAGTTTTCTATACCAGACATGATGAGTTGTTGGATGAGTTATATGGAGCAATGATGTTCTCCAATATTGATCTAAAATCGGGATACTATCAGATCAGAATGCAGCTCGCTGACATCCAAAAGACTACTTTCATGACTCATAAAGGCCACTACGAGTTCTTAGTAATACCTTTTAGGCTTACCAATGCCTCAACAAACTTCTAGTCTCTTATGAACAAGGTATTCCAGCCCTACCTCCACAAGTTTGCATTGGTTCTCTACGATGAAAATTTGGTGTATAGCCTGTCTCTGAGGTAGAGCATATGAAGCACTTGAGGGTCATGTTAGTGATTTAAAGGAGCATTAAATGTATGCCAATTTGAATAAGTGTTCATTTGCACAACATAGGGTAAAGCATTTGGGACATGTGGTGTCTATATCATGAGAAGCTACAGATCTTTCCAAGATAGAGGCAATGTTGGAGTGGCCCTTACCCAAAACCCTGAAGGAGTAGAGGGGACTCACATGGTACTATAGAAAGTTTGTGAGCGAATACAGTTCTATAGTATGGTCGTTGATAGAGCAACTGAAGAAGGATGGTTTCAAATGGAGGGTGACAACCACCCTGACGTTTGAGAAGCTTAAGAAAACCATAAATAGGTTCCCTCTATTAGCACTACCAGATTTCATCCAACCATTTGTAGTGAAGACTAATGCATCAGGCTATGGGTTGGGAGAAGTTCTCATGCAGAGCCAGAGACCCATATCTTATTTCAGCCAGGTATTGACCACTAGGGCCAGGCTAAAATCAATTTATGAAAGGGAGCTAATGGCGATAGTATTGACAATACAAAAATGGCAACCTTACCTGTTGGGCGACACTTTATAGTTAGGACCGACTAGAGAAGTTTGAAATTCCTGTTAGAGTAGACGATAGTGACAAAGGAGCATCAATAGTGGTTTCCAACTTGTTGGATTATGACTTCGAGATCCAATACAAGCCCGAGCTTGAAAATAAAGATGCAGATGCTCTCTCTAGGCGTAGTAAAGACCCTCAGGTTATGGATCTGTATGTTCCCATCATGGTGGATTGGGAGGCCTTGAAGCATGAAAGCGAGCAGGATGAGCTTAGTAAGATCATAGGAGACATTCTGCAAGACAAGGATAATCACCCTGGTTATTCTTTGATGGGTCAGAAGCTGTGATACTAGGGATGGTTTGTGATTTCGAGGACATCGCCTCACACCCTCAAGTGTTGCAAGAGTTTCAAGGCATAGTTCTTGGGGGGCATCTAGGAGTTCAAAAGACATATCATAGACTGACAGTGAAGCTATATTGGGTGGGCATGTGAAAGGATATAGAGGAGTTGGTGGCCCGTTGTGATGTGTGTCAGAGAAATAAATATCTGGCTATAGCTCCAAGTGGTCTTCTACAGCCTATAGCATTACCCGAGAAGGTGTGGCAAGAGGTGACTATGAAATTCATTGAGGGACTACCTAAATTAGACATTTTCACTGTGATTTTAGTGGTGGTGGGCAGATTGAGCAAAAATACACATTTCATTCCCTTACGCCACTCATACACTACAGTGTCGGTGGAAGCCACATTTATTAGAGAGGTGGTCCGTTTCCATGGCATAGTCGAGGCTATTGTGTACGATCACGATAAGGTCTTTCTGATCCACTTATGGGGAAGTTATTCAAGATGCATGAACTATCTTGAAGTGGAGTATAGCTTACCACCCCCAGAAGGTGTGAGCTCCAAAATTCGGCACCGGCCTCCCCGCCGCACGACTGTTTGTGTTTTTCTTCAGCGAGGGGAGTTTTAACGGAATTAAGTTCCGGGATAAATTTTGGAAGGCATATGAGTTTGTAGATAAGACACTACCCAGAGATTTCGCCCTCATTTTGCGAGAACTTTATGATCTGAGTTCTTATTTCCTATAGGCGCTAGCCCCTATAATTAATTACCCCTCCCGATCACGAGAGAGAACTTTCGATTAAGGCTAGTCGTCAATCAGATACGTAGAATATATGTGTTATCTAGCATATAGTAGAAGCAATGAGCTTTGGATATAGTTAGAGAATTTGAAGGGTTTGAAGATTTAATATTTAAAATAAAAATTTCACCATCTAGCACTTAAAGTGGATGGTAGGGGAATAGATGATGGACCCGATCAAGATCCCATGGTTCCGTCGTCCGGGGCCATCGTGGTCCCTGGTCTACTTAGTCATAGCAGGTAGTCGACCCAACTTGACAGAAGGATCCTTGTCGGCAGCCATGGGTTGCTTCGTCCAAGGGTACCTTGTAGACCTGGGGTGAATGTTTGTCTAAGGGGACAAATTTGAATCCACCTTAGCTAACAGAGGGCTTTGTGCCCTATCAATCATATCCTATTGATTCATATCTCAAGGATTTGATGCCACTAAGGAGCGTACTGGTTCTAGCCATACTGATATTTCGTGGTGCCATTTTGCGGCAAAACCACTCGGTTCAGAGGGCCCCGGGTCATAACCGTTTATCCTGCGGTGCCAGTTGGCGGCAAAACCGCCAGTTAGAGGACGCGTACCACGTCCTTACTGGCAGGAGATTATTTGAGAATGGATCCTAGTAATATTTTTGACTAAGCATTAGCTCTTTGTGAGCTGAGGTAAATTTTAATTTGTCCACCCCGGCAAACTGTTGCGGAGGGCGGATGAATTTTGCTTTAAGTTATTTGATAGTTGGATTTCAATTTTAAATATTTTTGAATTTTATGATTTTATGGGATTTTTGGATTTTGGAGTTTTGGGTTTTGAGTGGACTTTTGGGAGGCATTTAAAAATATTTGGAATAGACCCCTCCGGTTGAGATTTGCATTCATCACAGCCATCAGGAGTTATAAGAGATCATAAAGGTAGATTGCTTCTTGCATTTGATAAACATATAAAGCATTAATATATCTCCCAATTAGAACTTCAAGCTGTTTTATTCATTAGAGAAAATTTACAAGATAGCTTGTTTGATTACAAAGAAGTTGTTATTGAAGGAGACGATGCAAATATCATTAAGATGATATGTAATTCTATGAAGGCTTCTAATTTTAAGAGATCATTGTTTATGATCTCTTAAAATCAATGTTTATGTTTTTAAGACTGGGATGTTAATCTCCATTCGAAGTTTTTAGATTTTCGGCATCCCCCACACTAGATTGGATTAAAATCAATATTTATGTTTCTTTATTGAGTTTGAATCTTGGAGGTATTAGAGGAGTTATAAGAGATCATAAAGGTAGATTGCTTCTTGCATTTGATAAACATATAAAGCATTAATATATCTCCCAATTAGAACTTCAAGCTGTTTTATTCATTAGAGAAAATTTACAAGATAGCTTGTTTGATTACAAAGAAGTTGTTATTGAAGGAGACGATGCAAATATCATTAAGATGATATGTAATTCTATGAAGGCTTCTAATTTTAAGAGATCATTGTTTATGATCTCTTAAAATCAATGTTTATGTTTTTAAGACTGGGATGTTAATCTCCATTCGAAGTTTTTAGATTTTCGGCATCCCCCACACTAGATTGGATTAAAATCAATATTTATGTTTCTTTATTGAGTTTGAATCTTGGAGGTATTAGAGGAGTTATAAGAGATCATAAAGGTAGATTGCTTCTTGCATTTGATAAACATATAAAGCATTAATATATCTCCCAATTAGAACTTCAAGCTGTTTTATTCATTAGAGAAAATTTACAAGATAGCTTGTTTGATTACAAAGAAGTTGTTATTGAAGGAGACGATGCAAATATCATTAAGATGATATGTAATTCTATGAAGGCTTCTAATTTTAAGAGATCATTGTTTATGATCTCTTAAAATCAATGTTTATGTTTTTAAGACTGGGATGTTAATCTCCATTCGAAGTTTTTAGATTTTCGGCATCCCCCACACTAGATTGGATTAAAATCAATATTTATGTTTCTTTATTGAGTTTGAATCTTGGAGGTATTAGAGGAGTTATAAGAGATCATAAAGGTAGATTGCTTCTTGCATTTGATAAACATATAAAGCATTAATATATCTCCCAATTAGAACTTCAAGCTGTTTTATTCATTAGAGAAAATTTACAAGATAGCTTGTTTGATTACAAAGAAGTTGTTATTGAAGGAGACGATGCAAATATCATTAAGATGATATGTAATTCTATGAAGGCTTCTAATTTTAAGAGATCATTGTTTATGATCTCTTAAAATCAATGTTTATGTTTTTAAGACTGGGATGTTAATCTCCATTCGAAGTTTTTAGATTTTCGGCATCCCCCACACTAGATTGGATTAAAATCAATATTTATGTTTCTTTATTGAGTTTGAATCTTGGAGGTATTAGAGGAGTTATAAGAGATCATAAAGGTAGATTGCTTCTTGCATTTGATAAACATATAAAGCATTAATATATCTCCCAATTAGAACTTCAAGCTGTTTTATTCATTAGAGAAAATTTACAAGATAGCTTGTTTGATTACAAAGAAGTTGTTATTGAAGGAGACGATGCAAATATCATTAAGATGATATGTAATTCTATGAAGGCTTCTAATTTTAAGAGATCATTGTTTATGATCTCTTAAAATCAATGTTTATGTTTTTAAGACTGGGATGTTAATCTCCATTCGAAGTTTTTAGATTTTCGGCATCCCCCACACTAGATTGGATTAAAATCAATATTTATGTTTCTTTATTGAGTTTGAATCTTGGAGGTATTAGAGGAGTTATAAGAGATCATAAAGGTAGATTGCTTCTTGCATTTGATAAACATATAAAGCATTAATATATCTCCCAATTAGAACTTCAAGCTGTTTTATTCATTAGAGAAAATTTACAAGATAGCTTGTTTGATTACAAAGAAGTTGTTATTGAAGGAGACGATGCAAATATCATTAAGATGATATGTAATTCTATGAAGGCTTCTAATTTTAAGAGATCATTGTTTATGATCTCTTAAAATCAATGTTTATGTTTTTAAGACTGGGATGTTAATCTCCATTCGAAGTTTTTAGATTTTCGGCATCCCCCACACTAGATTGGATTAAAATCAATATTTATGTTTCTTTATTGAGTTTGAATCTTGGAGGTATTAGAGGAGTTATAAGAGATCATAAAGGTAGATTGCTTCTTGCATTTGATAAACATATAAAGCATTAATATATCTCCCAATTAGAACTTCAAGCTGTTTTATTCATTAGAGAAAATTTACAAGATAGCTTGTTTGATTACAAAGAAGTTGTTATTGAAGGAGACGATGCAAATATCATTAAGATGATATGTAATTCTATGAAGGCTTCTAATTTTAAGAGATCATTGTTTATGATCTCTTAAAATCAATGTTTATGTTTTTAAGACTGGGATGTTAATCTCCATTCGAAGTTTTTAGATTTTCGGCATCCCCCACACTAGATTGGATTAAAATCAATATTTATGTTTCTTTATTGAGTTTGAATCTTGGAGGTATTAGAGGAGTTATAAGAGATCATAAAGGTAGATTGCTTCTTGCATTTGATAAACATATAAAGCATTAATATATCTCCCAATTAGAACTTCAAGCTGTTTTATTCATTAGAGAAAATTTACAAGATAGCTTGTTTGATTACAAAGAAGTTGTTATTGAAGGAGACGATGCAAATATCATTAAGATGATATGTAATTCTATGAAGGCTTCTAATTTTAAGAGATCATTGTTTATGATCTCTTAAAATCAATGTTTATGTTTTTAAGACTGGGATGTTAATCTCCATTCGAAGTTTTTAGATTTTCGGCATCCCCCACACTAGATTGGATTAAAATCAATATTTATGTTTCTTTATTGAGTTTGAATCTTGGAGGTATTAGAGGAGTTATAAGAGATCATAAAGGTAGATTGCTTCTTGCATTTGATAAACATATAAAGCATTAATATATCTCCCAATTAGAACTTCAAGCTGTTTTATTCATTAGAGAAAATTTACAAGATAGCTTGTTTGATTACAAAGAAGTTGTTATTGAAGGAGACGATGCAAATATCATTAAGATGATATGTAATTCTATGAAGGCTTCTAATTTTAAGAGATCATTGTTTATGATCTCTTAAAATCAATGTTTATGTTTTTAAGACTGGGATGTTAATCTCCATTCGAAGTTTTTAGATTTTCGGCATCCCCCACACTAGATTGGATTAAAATCAATATTTATGTTTCTTTATTGAGTTTGAATCTTGGAGGTATTAGAGGAGTTATAAGAGATCATAAAGGTAGATTGCTTCTTGCATTTGATAAACATATAAAGCATTAATATATCTCCCAATTAGAACTTCAAGCTGTTTTATTCATTAGAGAAAATTTACAAGATAGCTTGTTTGATTACAAAGAAGTTGTTATTGAAGGAGACGATGCAAATATCATTAAGATGATATGTAATTCTATGAAGGCTTCTAATTTTAAGAGATCATTGTTTATGATCTCTTAAAATCAATGTTTATGTTTTTAAGACTGGGATGTTAATCTCCATTCGAAGTTTTTAGATTTTCGGCATCCCCCACACTAGATTGGATTAAAATCAATATTTATGTTTCTTTATTGAGTTTGAATCTTGGAGGTATTAGAGGAGTTATAAGAGATCATAAAGGTAGATTGCTTCTTGCATTTGATAAACATATAAAGCATTAATATATCTCCCAATTAGAACTTCAAGCTGTTTTATTCATTAGAGAAAATTTACAAGATAGCTTGTTTGATTACAAAGAAGTTGTTATTGAAGGAGACGATGCAAATATCATTAAGATGATATGTAATTCTATGAAGGCTTCTAATTTTAAGAGATCATTGTTTATGATCTCTTAAAATCAATGTTTATGTTTTTAAGACTGGGATGTTAATCTCCATTCGAAGTTTTTAGATTTTCGGCATCCCCCACACTAGATTGGATTAAAATCAATATTTATGTTTCTTTATTGAGTTTGAATCTTGGAGGTATTAGAGGAGTTATAAGAGATCATAAAGGTAGATTGCTTCTTGCATTTGATAAACATATAAAGCATTAATATATCTCCCAATTAGAACTTCAAGCTGTTTTATTCATTAGAGAAAATTTACAAGATAGCTTGTTTGATTACAAAGAAGTTGTTATTGAAGGAGACGATGCAAATATCATTAAGATGATATGTAATTCTATGAAGGCTTCTAATTTTAAGAGATCATTGTTTATGATCTCTTAAAATCAATGTTTATGTTTTTAAGACTGGGATGTTAATCTCCATTCGAAGTTTTTAGATTTTCGGCATCCCCCACACTAGATTGGATTAAAATCAATATTTATGTTTCTTTATTGAGTTTGAATCTTGGAGGTATTAGAGGAGTTATAAGAGATCATAAAGGTAGATTGCTTCTTGCATTTGATAAACATATAAAGCATTAATATATCTCCCAATTAGAACTTCAAGCTGTTTTATTCATTAGAGAAAATTTACAAGATAGCTTGTTTGATTACAAAGAAGTTGTTATTGAAGGAGACGATGCAAATATCATTAAGATGATATGTAATTCTATGAAGGCTTCTAATTTTAAGAGATCATTGTTTATGATCTCTTAAAATCAATGTTTATGTTTTTAAGACTGGGATGTTAATCTCCATTCGAAGTTTTTAGATTTTCGGCATCCCCCACACTAGATTGGATTAAAATCAATATTTATGTTTCTTTATTGAGTTTGAATCTTGGAGGTATTAGAGGAGTTATAAGAGATCATAAAGGTAGATTGCTTCTTGCATTTGATAAACATATAAAGCATTAATATATCTCCCAATTAGAACTTCAAGCTGTTTTATTCATTAGAGAAAATTTACAAGATAGCTTGTTTGATTACAAAGAAGTTGTTATTGAAGGAGACGATGCAAATATCATTAAGATGATATGTAATTCTATGAAGGCTTCTAATTTTAAGAGATCATTGTTTATGATCTCTTAAAATCAATGTTTATGTTTTTAAGACTGGGATGTTAATCTCCATTCGAAGTTTTTAGATTTTCGGCATCCCCCACACTAGATTGGATTAAAATCAATATTTATGTTTCTTTATTGAGTTTGAATCTTGGAGGTATTAGAGGAGTTATAAGAGATCATAAAGGTAGATTGCTTCTTGCATTTGATAAACATATAAAGCATTAATATATCTCCCAATTAGAACTTCAAGCTGTTTTATTCATTAGAGAAAATTTACAAGATAGCTTGTTTGATTACAAAGAAGTTGTTATTGAAGGAGACGATGCAAATATCATTAAGATGATATGTAATTCTATGAAGGCTTCTAATTTTAAGAGATCATTGTTTATGATCTCTTAAAATCAATGTTTATGTTTTTAAGACTGGGATGTTAATCTCCATTCGAAGTTTTTAGATTTTCGGCATCCCCCACACTAGATTGGATTAAAATCAATATTTATGTTTCTTTATTGAGTTTGAATCTTGGAGGTATTAGAGGAGTTATAAGAGATCATAAAGGTAGATTGCTTCTTGCATTTGATAAACATATAAAGCATTAATATATCTCCCAATTAGAACTTCAAGCTGTTTTATTCATTAGAGAAAATTTACAAGATAGCTTGTTTGATTACAAAGAAGTTGTTATTGAAGGAGACGATGCAAATATCATTAAGATGATATGTAATTCTATGAAGGCTTCTAATTTTAAGAGATCATTGTTTATGATCTCTTAAAATCAATGTTTATGTTTTTAAGACTGGGATGTTAATCTCCATTCGAAGTTTTTAGATTTTCGGCATCCCCCACACTAGATTGGATTAAAATCAATATTTATGTTTCTTTATTGAGTTTGAATCTTGGAGGTATTAGAGGAGTTATAAGAGATCATAAAGGTAGATTGCTTCTTGCATTTGATAAACATATAAAGCATTAATATATCTCCCAATTAGAACTTCAAGCTGTTTTATTCATTAGAGAAAATTTACAAGATAGCTTGTTTGATTACAAAGAAGTTGTTATTGAAGGAGACGATGCAAATATCATTAAGATGATATGTAATTCTATGAAGGCTTCTAATTTTAAGAGATCATTGTTTATGATCTCTTAAAATCAATGTTTATGTTTTTAAGACTGGGATGTTAATCTCCATTCGAAGTTTTTAGATTTTCGGCATCCCCCACACTAGATTGGATTAAAATCAATATTTATGTTTCTTTATTGAGTTTGAATCTTGGAGGTATTAGAGGAGTTATAAGAGATCATAAAGGTAGATTGCTTCTTGCATTTGATAAACATATAAAGCATTAATATATCTCCCAATTAGAACTTCAAGCTGTTTTATTCATTAGAGAAAATTTACAAGATAGCTTGTTTGATTACAAAGAAGTTGTTATTGAAGGAGACGATGCAAATATCATTAAGATGATATGTAATTCTATGAAGGCTTCTAATTTTAAGAGATCATTGTTTATGATCTCTTAAAATCAATGTTTATGTTTTTAAGACTGGGATGTTAATCTCCATTCGAAGTTTTTAGATTTTCGGCATCCCCCACACTAGATTGGATTAAAATCAATATTTATGTTTCTTTATTGAGTTTGAATCTTGGAGGTATTAGAGGAGTTATAAGAGATCATAAAGGTAGATTGCTTCTTGCATTTGATAAACATATAAAGCATTAATATATCTCCCAATTAGAACTTCAAGCTGTTTTATTCATTAGAGAAAATTTACAAGATAGCTTGTTTGATTACAAAGAAGTTGTTATTGAAGGAGACGATGCAAATATCATTAAGATGATATGTAATTCTATGAAGGCTTCTAATTTTAAGAGATCATTGTTTATGATCTCTTAAAATCAATGTTTATGTTTTTAAGACTGGGATGTTAATCTCCATTCGAAGTTTTTAGATTTTCGGCATCCCCCACACTAGATTGGATTAAAATCAATATTTATGTTTCTTTATTGAGTTTGAATCTTGGAGGTATTAGAGGAGTTATAAGAGATCATAAAGGTAGATTGCTTCTTGCATTTGATAAACATATAAAGCATTAATATATCTCCCAATTAGAACTTCAAGCTGTTTTATTCATTAGAGAAAATTTACAAGATAGCTTGTTTGATTACAAAGAAGTTGTTATTGAAGGAGACGATGCAAATATCATTAAGATGATATGTAATTCTATGAAGGCTTCTAATTTTAAGAGATCATTGTTTATGATCTCTTAAAATCAATGTTTATGTTTTTAAGACTGGGATGTTAATCTCCATTCGAAGTTTTTAGATTTTCGGCATCCCCCACACTAGATTGGATTAAAATCAATATTTATGTTTCTTTATTGAGTTTGAATCTTGGAGGTATTAGAGGAGTTATAAGAGATCATAAAGGTAGATTGCTTCTTGCATTTGATAAACATATAAAGCATTAATATATCTCCCAATTAGAACTTCAAGCTGTTTTATTCATTAGAGAAAATTTACAAGATAGCTTGTTTGATTACAAAGAAGTTGTTATTGAAGGAGACGATGCAAATATCATTAAGATGATATGTAATTCTATGAAGGCTTCTAATTTTAAGAGATCATTGTTTATGATCTCTTAAAATCAATGTTTATGTTTTTAAGACTGGGATGTTAATCTCCATTCGAAGTTTTTAGATTTTCGGCATCCCCCACACTAGATTGGATTAAAATCAATATTTATGTTTCTTTATTGAGTTTGAATCTTGGAGGTATTAGAGGAGTTATAAGAGATCATAAAGGTAGATTGCTTCTTGCATTTGATAAACATATAAAGCATTAATATATCTCCCAATTAGAACTTCAAGCTGTTTTATTCATTAGAGAAAATTTACAAGATAGCTTGTTTGATTACAAAGAAGTTGTTATTGAAGGAGACGATGCAAATATCATTAAGATGATATGTAATTCTATGAAGGCTTCTAATTTTAAGAGATCATTGTTTATGATCTCTTAAAATCAATGTTTATGTTTTTAAGACTGGGATGTTAATCTCCATTCGAAGTTTTTAGATTTTCGGCATCCCCCACACTAGATTGGATTAAAATCAATATTTATGTTTCTTTATTGAGTTTGAATCTTGGAGGTATTAGAGGAGTTATAAGAGATCATAAAGGTAGATTGCTTCTTGCATTTGATAAACATATAAAGCATTAATATATCTCCCAATTAGAACTTCAAGCTGTTTTATTCATTAGAGAAAATTTACAAGATAGCTTGTTTGATTACAAAGAAGTTGTTATTGAAGGAGACGATGCAAATATCATTAAGATGATATGTAATTCTATGAAGGCTTCTAATTTTAAGAGATCATTGTTTATGATCTCTTAAAATCAATGTTTATGTTTTTAAGACTGGGATGTTAATCTCCATTCGAAGTTTTTAGATTTTCGGCATCCCCCACACTAGATTGGATTAAAATCAATATTTATGTTTCTTTATTGAGTTTGAATCTTGGAGGTATTAGAGGAGTTATAAGAGATCATAAAGGTAGATTGCTTCTTGCATTTGATAAACATATAAAGCATTAATATATCTCCCAATTAGAACTTCAAGCTGTTTTATTCATTAGAGAAAATTTACAAGATAGCTTGTTTGATTACAAAGAAGTTGTTATTGAAGGAGACGATGCAAATATCATTAAGATGATATGTAATTCTATGAAGGCTTCTAATTTTAAGAGATCATTGTTTATGATCTCTTAAAATCAATGTTTATGTTTTTAAGACTGGGATGTTAATCTCCATTCGAAGTTTTTAGATTTTCGGCATCCCCCACACTAGATTGGATTAAAATCAATATTTATGTTTCTTTATTGAGTTTGAATCTTGGAGGTATTAGAGGAGTTATAAGAGATCATAAAGGTAGATTGCTTCTTGCATTTGATAAACATATAAAGCATTAATATATCTCCCAATTAGAACTTCAAGCTGTTTTATTCATTAGAGAAAATTTACAAGATAGCTTGTTTGATTACAAAGAAGTTGTTATTGAAGGAGACGATGCAAATATCATTAAGATGATATGTAATTCTATGAAGGCTTCTAATTTTAAGAGATCATTGTTTATGATCTCTTAAAATCAATGTTTATGTTTTTAAGACTGGGATGTTAATCTCCATTCGAAGTTTTTAGATTTTCGGCATCCCCCACACTAGATTGGATTAAAATCAATATTTATGTTTCTTTATTGAGTTTGAATCTTGGAGGTATTAGAGGAGTTATAAGAGATCATAAAGGTAGATTGCTTCTTGCATTTGATAAACATATAAAGCATTAATATATCTCCCAATTAGAACTTCAAGCTGTTTTATTCATTAGAGAAAATTTACAAGATAGCTTGTTTGATTACAAAGAAGTTGTTATTGAAGGAGACGATGCAAATATCATTAAGATGATATGTAATTCTATGAAGGCTTCTAATTTTAAGAGATCATTGTTTATGATCTCTTAAAATCAATGTTTATGTTTTTAAGACTGGGATGTTAATCTCCATTCGAAGTTTTTAGATTTTCGGCATCCCCCACACTAGATTGGATTAAAATCAATATTTATGTTTCTTTATTGAGTTTGAATCTTGGAGGTATTAGAGGAGTTATAAGAGATCATAAAGGTAGATTGCTTCTTGCATTTGATAAACATATAAAGCATTAATATATCTCCCAATTAGAACTTCAAGCTGTTTTATTCATTAGAGAAAATTTACAAGATAGCTTGTTTGATTACAAAGAAGTTGTTATTGAAGGAGACGATGCAAATATCATTAAGATGATATGTAATTCTATGAAGGCTTCTAATTTTAAGAGATCATTGTTTATGATCTCTTAAAATCAATGTTTATGTTTTTAAGACTGGGATGTTAATCTCCATTCGAAGTTTTTAGATTTTCGGCATCCCCCACACTAGATTGGATTAAAATCAATATTTATGTTTCTTTATTGAGTTTGAATCTTGGAGGTATTAGAGGAGTTATAAGAGATCATAAAGGTAGATTGCTTCTTGCATTTGATAAACATATAAAGCATTAATATATCTCCCAATTAGAACTTCAAGCTGTTTTATTCATTAGAGAAAATTTACAAGATAGCTTGTTTGATTACAAAGAAGTTGTTATTGAAGGAGACGATGCAAATATCATTAAGATGATATGTAATTCTATGAAGGCTTCTAATTTTAAGAGATCATTGTTTATGATCTCTTAAAATCAATGTTTATGTTTTTAAGACTGGGATGTTAATCTCCATTCGAAGTTTTTAGATTTTCGGCATCCCCCACACTAGATTGGATTAAAATCAATATTTATGTTTCTTTATTGAGTTTGAATCTTGGAGGTATTAGAGGAGTTATAAGAGATCATAAAGGTAGATTGCTTCTTGCATTTGATAAACATATAAAGCATTAATATATCTCCCAATTAGAACTTCAAGCTGTTTTATTCATTAGAGAAAATTTACAAGATAGCTTGTTTGATTACAAAGAAGTTGTTATTGAAGGAGACGATGCAAATATCATTAAGATGATATGTAATTCTATGAAGGCTTCTAATTTTAAGAGATCATTGTTTATGATCTCTTAAAATCAATGTTTATGTTTTTAAGACTGGGATGTTAATCTCCATTCGAAGTTTTTAGATTTTCGGCATCCCCCACACTAGATTGGATTAAAATCAATGTTTATGTTTCTTTATTGAGTTTGAATCTTGGAGGTATTAGAGGAGTTATAAGAGATCATAAAGGTAGATTGCTTCTTGCATTTGATAAACATATAAAGCATTAATATATCTCCCAATTAGAACTTCAAGCTGTTTTATTCATTAGAGAAAATTTACAAGATAGCTTGTTTGATTACAAAGAAGTTGTTATTGAAGGAGACAATGCAAATATCATTAAGATGATATGTAATTCTATGAAGGCTTCTAATTTTAAGGAGGATGGCTTTTTGGAATAAGTATCTTTTATTTTTGCATAAATTTGAAAATGTTCTTTTTCATTATGTTCATAGAGTTTGTAATAAAGTGGCTAATCTTTGTGCCACTTATGCACTTTGTAGTAATTTTCTTTGAGAATGTTTTGCTTTTAGTAACATTCCTTCTTCTTAGGTTACTTTGTTTAAGAAGGAATGTGATGATTGTTTTTTATTAGTAGTTTGTAATAGCTTTTTCTATTAATGCAAGTTGCAATCTTCAAAAAAAAAAGTAAAGCGATGGTCGAACATTGGTTAAAAAATCTCTACAGACAGTTTAAACATAAAGTAGAAGATTATTGTCATCCATAAGTGTAATTATATACATGATGGGTACGAATACTCCTTTAGTTATCTACACGCAGAGATGGCTATCAAAACTAAGAAATCTCTACAATTATGTTATGATCTGTAATATTCCTCATCAATAATCCAAGGTAATTACTATTAATGATTGTTAACTTTAATTTGATTAGCAAATATAAGTCTTAGAGTGTTTAAGGGAACCTTGAATACATCGAGAATTAGATTAGAGAAGTGAAATTCCAAGTATCAAAATAGCTATGTGAACTCCACAACACCGGGAGTGACAGCACCGTGACATTTATCTCCTTGGCTGGAGGGGTGAAAAAGAGTGTGCGTTGCAGCGCCAAGCAATGTTGCTGTTGCGCTGCGCTAAGACTCAAATGAAAAGATTATGGAAGAATCTGAAAATTTCTCAAAAAGCAGAATGGAGTTAGGGAGTTGAACGTCGTCGAACTAAGTCAGATTAGTAGTTTTTAAATATTAAAATATCTAAAACTATTTGCAAAATCCAATTTCCCCAGCCACCTAGCTGGAAAAGAAAGGAGAAGCCAAAGAGAAGAGAGGAAAGAGAAAGGAAGAGAGGATTTCATAGGCCAAAGTTTGAGATTCATTCGTCGGGCCAGTTCAAGATATTGTAGAGCATGTGATAGACATTTGAACCTCTATCACTGATTTCAATTTCTGTGATTTTACAAAAATGTTATAGATAAAAATGTATTTTTCTCAAATTTTACAACATCTTGACCGTGTAACTTTTAATATATTGCTATACGCTTCATTCTGAACATTATGATTAAAAAATTAGATTTTCATTGGTTGATTTTCTTGGCATGAACTTCTAAGTATATTATTGAAACAAAAGTTTTTTCTGAGAAATAAGCTAGTTATAGAAAAGTTCTAAAATATTTATGTTAATATTCCTCTAAAATTGAAAATTGATAAGAAAAAAGTTCAAGATATTGTGTGTAATGTGGCTCTTACTAACAAATTATGCATTACATGAGTAATTATTGAATTATAATTTAGTTACTAATTACATTTATATTGTTCATAACATGACATTGGAGATGTTCTGATATATAGAAAAGTGTACTCATTGATATATGATAAGGGTCATATATGTTTTGGTTTGGCCCCATATGCCTAGTGTAAATGTCGAAGGGATTCTGACCTCACTTGTTGAAAGCGAGTGTAGAAGGATATGTAACACTATTATGTTATGATTCTGACCCCACTTGTTACAGGCATGTGTGAGAGGTAAAAGGAAGGCATAAGTGGAAGTAGAATTATAAGCATATATCAGGACATGAGCATTCTAATCATTACATTGTATGTGTTAATGAATTAAGTGCAAGTAATATTCTGATATGAATGTTAGAAATTCCTAAACGTTGTAAAAAACAATGTTTTAAAAGGAGAAATCGGGAATCGAGGCGTTTTGGCTAAACGAGACGAGGCGTAAGCCTCGAGGCGGATCGAGGCATAAGCCTAAAAAATGATAAAAATAAAGTAATTTAAAATTATGAATAATGATAAAAAATAACAAAATATTATGTCAATTATGAATTTGATGATTTGTTCTAAGATAATATTAGTATATTACTACAAAAGAAAATTTAAAATAAACTCATTTAAAAATAAAACATCCCTTTAAGATCAAGACCCAATACAGGCTCATCATCACTTTTATTGTCTTCAGAAAAATCTTCAAAATTAATGTCAAAGTCATCATCAAACTCTTCTTAATCTATAATATATTTTCCTTTATCCCCTATATTAGTTAATATTTCATTAGCTCTAGAATTAAACAATAATAACATAAAAAATAATTCATTATATTTAAGAATATCTTTGAATATTTTTGAAGCTCCAATCTCATTTTGTTTCTTTCTTTTATATACATGAGTAGTTGCTTCATTGTCTTCATTGATATGAATTTCTCCTTCTGCTTCAACTTCAGAAACATCAACATTTTAGGAGTAACACATTCATCATCAGATTGTAAATCATCAACAAGTAAATGATCAATTTCATTATCAATGCTCCCTTGCTTCTGTAATTTGAGATGTCTATCTTTTATTTTTTTATTAAACATAACATAAACTAGTTTGTTCATTCGATCTGTCGCTAATTGATTTCTTCTCTAATATCAATTTGATTGAAGATGCTCCAAGTACGTTCACATGCAGAAGCCGAACATGTTAGGCTAAGAACTTTAACTGCAAAAGCTTTCAATTCATGAACATCATCTCCAAACTGACTCCACCAACGTTCTACATGAAAATGAATAGTAATTTATGAATATTGATTGAAGTAGAAGACTTGAACATAAAAATTAAAATTAAAATTCTAAATATACAAATTATAAACATACCAGACGATCATATTTTGTAGCATGCTTGTACTACTCTAAATCCAAACATTCCCTTCTTCAAATGAAATTCTTCAAGTTGATCATTCACTTTGAGGTAGTCTTCTTCAGAAATGAGTCTGTCCATACAGGCATACAAACCAGTTGTCACCTCTTTATCAACATAAAAATCTTTATCATAATGAAATTGAGGGTTTAAATAGTACACAGCAGCATGTAAGTGTTGGTGTAATTGACGATCCCACTTTTCATCTATAATATCCCATATTTCTTTGTAGGCATTTTCTTGACCTCCCAAATCTTTTACAATGTCTTCTTTAGCCCTATTCATTGCTTCATAAATAAATCCCATAGCCGGGGCCCTCTCACCATCAACCATTCTAAGCATCTTAACTAATGGTGTTGTTGTCTTCAAAGCATAATTTATACTGCGCCAAAATGAATCATCTTTCATAACAATTTTTTTACCTATTTTCCTTCTTGTTTTTTTACCCATGAACTTTTATCCCATTTTTTAGAAGCAAACATAGCTTTCAAAGGTTTTCTTAACTCCTTGAATCTCTACAATGTTAAATATGCAGTAGCAAATCTCATAACAGTATGTCTAATAATTTCATTGTCAGTGAATTTTTACATCAAATTGAGTACCCAAGAATGATTGTATATAAACTTACTAACAAATTTGGCTTTCAATAAGGCTGATTTATGTTGAGGCAACTGTCCCAACCTCTCAAACATTAAATCAATGCAATGTGCAGCACAAGGAGTCCAGTAAAGGTGAGGCCTCTTCTCCATTAACATTCTCCCCACAACTTTATATGCACTTGTATTATCAGTAATAACTTGTGCTACTAAAGCATCACCCACTTCCTCAACAACTTCATCCAACATTTCAAATAATAATTGTGCATCCTTTATAAAACTTGAAGCATCCACTGATTTTAAAAAAAACTAATTCATATGGATTGTTGACCAAGAAATTAATAATACTTCTATGTCGAATATCTGACCAACCATCTAACATTATTGTGCCTCCTATCTCAATCCAAATCTTCTTAACATCATCCACCATTTTTGAAGTTGCCTTGACCTCCTCATTCAGCATCCAAATCCTCAATTCATACATGCTTGGAAGTTGTAGTCCTCTTTCATAGCTTCCAACAGATCGTAATATATTGATCCATGACAGACTCCTAACAATATTAAATAGAATCCCATTTTCATAGATGAATCTGACGATATCCAAACAAACTCTATTCCTGAGTTCTTTTGTAGCAGTAGGAGGCTGAAAATCCCGAGTGTTTATGATATCCTCATCATTAATATTTATCATAAATCTATCCATGGGACCCCGAGTGCCTCGGTTAGAAGAAACTAGATAGCTTCCACTATTGGAACATTCATGCTGTACTACTGGAACATTCATGCTGTGACCCATAGTAAGAAGAGTTTCCTATCATCTCTTCTATATTTCTTTGTGTGACCTCCTTTGTGGTGGCAAACTTCTTTAAATAACCTGTACATTCCTTTTTCACCTCATCAGGTTCTTTTGCACATGGTCTCACATTGACATGAGTGCAGGCTAGATGATCCTTCAACCTCTTGACGCCACCAATTATGCGTTTCTCACAGAAATTATATTTCATGTAAACATATCCCTTCTTTGCACCTTCGTCTGTCACTTCAACTTGAGTTCCATATTTCCATGCAGGATCTTTCCTTCTTGTGCCACTTAGTCATGCTAATAATTTATAGAAATAAATAATCAATATCAAATTATTGATATATACAAGATTTTTATTTATTCACAGACAAAGAAATCACAACACAAAATCAACAATATGATAGATTTTAACAATTATTTATACTACCAATAATAAGACAACATGAATACAATAATATACCGGTCTGCCGGGGGTCCAAGGGGGCGCTGCTCCCTGGCGGGGAACGACCTGCCTAGTACTGAGCGGTACTGAGCATGGAAAGATACCGAGCGGTATCGAGC